>NC_092828.1:64578604-64885641 GCF_039878825.1 Excalfactoria chinensis | reverse complement strand
TGAAAAACAAAACATCCTTCACTCAACTGAAATGCAAATTCTTTAAGTCAGGAAACATTATCATAGCTGTAAGTTTAAAAGCCACATAAGGCAGTAAGTTTTTTTTTATTAAATGCTAAACTGGCAAAATGAAAGAGCAAAGATAAATTATTTATTTTTATTTTAATAACTGTAGAAAGAAATATATTTTTGGCTTTTCTTTTGAGACAAATCATAATAAACAGCTTAAAGCCGTCACTTAGGCTTCCTCATACTTAAACCTAGCTGAAGGAGAAGAACCCAAAGTTGAGCAAATTTCAGGCCACATTTGCCATGTTTCAACTTCACAATTAAGTGTATGATTTAGTATGCAAAAAAGAAGAAAACTCTCAGGAACACCTGCCTTCTCTTCTAACTAATCTGTTTAGAAAAACACTGTGCTTGGAAACTCATGTATATATGTACGAGTCACTATATTCTCTAGTTGGCCTGAGGTGGAAAGGATTTTTGTATTATGAATCCTCACCCCCAAATACAGACTTCTTTCCTCTCTAATAGCAGAGTTCACATTCATGCCTTCCATCATAACTTCCAGAATTCCCTACACAACATTTAAAACAAAATGACAGCTATTTTTTGGAATCTTATTCAATGCATTGCTTTTTTTGTGTGTGTCAACAGTCCATCTGTCACCCTGCATTTTTATTTAAAACAAACCCATCTATGACATTTCCAACTCTGCTGTTATATTTTGTTCATTATATTAACTACAAAAAGCAACACTGGGATTACCATCTACATAAATATTCAGTATGGTATTAAGTTTCACGCGAAACTGAAATATCTTGGAAGAGCTGGGGACAGAAAAATGTAAAACAAACTCGTCACCACCCACTGTTAACAATGGTAGGGCATTAATACTGAGCATGAACTGCACGAATCTCAGCATAAACTGCATTTGCAAAACAGGCCTCTAGAAAGCAACAGTCAAAAAAAAAAAGAAAAGATAATTATATTATCTGTTACAATGTGACAAACAGAAACACTGTTTTAATAACAGCATACTAAATTATCTGCACTGTAAACTCTGACTAACTTAGCCAAGCTTCTGGTCACACTGTTAACAATTCCTACTTCACACATTCTTCTGAATAGATGAGCTCTGAAATACAGTCACCGTGAGGTGGGTGTGCAGAGATATCTCACTTATGACCACGTTCATGGACTTGCATGCAAAGAATCTTAAGCTAATGTGTCTTCTATAAATCATGCACAGACAAATGCATTTCTTCCAAATGCTTAGAATAACAAAAATATAGTTTTAATTTCCAGGATTATTAACCTTTTATGCTGCAATTCACTTAACAACAATTGGACAGCTTCAATTCAAATAAGTCTTTCACACCACTAACTATTCATTAAAAAGGAGTATGTAAAAGTAGAAGCAAATATACCCCCTTGAAATTCCAAAAATCCCCTTGAAATCCAAGATTTTACAGCCCAAGATTGAGTCTGGAAAATAATCCATTATTTTCAATCAAAGTAAGATTAAAATCAGAAGTCTCTCTTGCATTTCTACTTATAAAGTAATTTTTTGCCTTTTTGTTTTTTCTTTTAATTTTATCTAGATGCTTACTTTTCACTACAGGAAAAATAAGAACTCAACTGTGCAATACCTTCTTATGTTCTTCATCTATATGTAGAAAAGGAGTCAGTAGGACATAGAATAAGGAGGAGTTACAATAAGTAATTGTACCTGAGAAAAACTACTAAATACTGCCTTATTTTTGACTCCAGAGTAGTAAAATTGGGAGTAAAAAATAACAGGGTACAGTTGCCCAGTCCAAAGTTCATTCTTCTTAACAGATACAAAGAAATACGTGTTTTGATGATTAAATTTGGTAGGAAAGAAAGGAATAAGATTTGTCATGTCACAGATTTGAAGAGGAGGAAAAAAGTTTACAGAAGACAAAACAATCTGAAAACTATAGTCCCTCATTACAAAGTAAATGATTATAGTAGCAATTGGAACATAGTCATAGAAATAGTTTGAATTCAATGACAACAAGCAGAACAGCACTATGCCTAAACACACCTAAAATAGACTCCAATTCATAACAGTGAAAGTTTGTCTACAAGAGGCTGATCAAATGAAGACCTTTTCTGTAAGGAGATCAACAGCACAGAATTATAAGTAGGACCTAGAATTTCAACTGCTAAGGCATAACCTTGTAAGGTTAAAGTAACAAAAAAATAACAAAACAGTAGCTATAAGAGCCTTTAATAGTTACAAGTACATAAGTACAAGAATATGCTACCTCACTCTAATTAGCCACAGTAAAACACCTGCATACATTCAATGAATGGATAAAATAACATTCAATGAATGGATAAAATACAAGGGACAATTTTAAAATGCAAAGTAGTATTAAAAATAGAGTTCAAGACAACAGTTGCACAGATATAGAATCATAGAATGGCCTGGGTTGAGAAGGAACATAACGATCATCTAGTTTCAACCCCCTTGCCATACGAAGGGCTGCCAACCACTAGACCAGGCTGCCCAGAGCCACATCCAGCCCAGCCTTGAGCGCCTCCAGGCATGGGGCATCCACAACCTCCCTGGGCAACCTGTTCCAAAGTGCCACCACCCTGTGTGTGAAAAACTTCTTCCCAAGAAGCTGTCAGGATAGAAATGCAAAACAGCTTTGAAGAATAAAAAGCAAAACCAAGTTATTTCCATTTCCACACTAGAAAGCTTCTTCTTGCTTCCTGATCAATTTCTTCTCATGCATTCTTCTCAATACCTTACTCCCTGTAACTGCAATATCAAGTCTTTCACTGAGAGGAGAAAGCAAATAAGAAACTTAAGGTCTATATTCTTAAACTACTGACATTCAGAGAAATATATTTCATTTAGCTACAAAATTGTGCCATTGCTTCACCCCCTCCCCCCACATTCCTCACTGGGTTTCCCAGGACCACCCTGCCCACCACGCTGACCTGAGTTATCACTGAAAGCAGCAATCTGGAAGTCTTTGAAGTTTCTCAGAATCAGAGACGAAACAAAAAATTTTGACAGCAACAATTATTTAAAGGTAGGGAGGGAACAGTTAAATATGTATGTACAAGCAGTCAACACTGCTGTGAAGGGGCAGGGTGAGCACCTGCAAGTCATTACTCTGAGTTGCAGTCACACCCTGAGCCCTGCTCCCACCTGCAGGAGCAGCTACATACACAGCTGGGAAACAGATTACTGGGCAAGAGTTTTCCTTCTGTAGTAGTCAAGAAGGTTAGAGAGCCTTACACAGCAGCTGACTTTTCCTGTGCCCACAAGCAGTTTATGGCTTGACCCCGTCTTGTCCTGCCTGTTCATCTCCATGCTACTCCACTTACAGCAAACCAGTTTTAGGATTAGAAGTACAGCAAGATCTTGCACCTCCTTAGAATTTTATTCAACTCTTCTGGTGCTAAAAACCTATTGGTGGAGGCCAACTGGGCTTAAATAAAACCAGACCCTAATACTATGCACATGTGTATTTTCCCTTTGAAAATCATGCTAAATGCTTAGTTGAACATTTGCTTTGTGTATTCAAGTGACTCTTACTCTCCTGAAGAGGCAGGCAAGGAATAAATTGAGAGAAAATCCCATACTTCTAAATGAATAGACAGAAAACTATAGTGAGAAAAAGGAGAATAAGACCAAGAAGATTTATTACTGTTGCACACTCACGATTAACCTAAAATACTGAAACTCCCCAAAACAGCGTAACTGTTGGTCAGAGGCAGTTGTCTTAGCAACTGGTTTCACCCATCTGAAACCTCTTGTCTCTTACTAGTATTCCACACCTTTCTTGAGCAAAACTCATAGGATTTAGCTTCCTTGGAAAACAGAAAAATCAAATCATACCTCCTCAACATGAATCAAAGTAAAGACACAGAGCAAAAAACCACGTAAGAAAAGAAAAAGAAGTTAAAAAGCAATACAAACTAGTACTACAGAAAAACATCTGCTTACTAGACAACATGTTTTCTCACCTTCCTGGACCTCAGTTTTTACCTGTTCCTTCCAGATGACCCTGTATGATTTCTCTCCTGGTACTAAGCAGCCCTACAGCTCCTCTACTCCATCCTCTTGCGAGAACTAACTGCAGATATCATTTGCCTTTTCTCCACCACAGAGGTAAGCAGGTTCCCTCTGGTGAACCTAATTATTCACATACATTTAGTAACTACTGAGCCATGGTCTGAACCACTGACTGCGCACGTAGGGAAAGAACCTGATCAGCCCTGGGAGCAGAGGTGAAGGCAGTTCAGCTGTGTGACCAGAGTGGGTGATGCCTGGCTGCACCTCTCAAACTTCATTTAAAGGCTGACTGCCACTCTGGAAGGATTTCTGGTTCGGGATCCCTTTTTTCCTAGTGAAATCTTTCCTGTGAGCCTACATTTTCAGCGATGGGTGCACACCTTCTCCTTATAACACTATTCTCTCTGTACTAGATCTTTTGCTGTTATGCTTCTCTACTGCCTTTCCACTGTGTTAATGTTTCCAATTGTAACAATATATTTGTGGGAACCAAATAAGAAAGCATTGCCAAAGGAGACAATATCCTAACAATATGCTAAGCCTTGCAAAAATTACCATTTTATGTTTGACCATTGACCATTAAATTTGTAAAGCCATCTGTAGCCTTAGGACACACTACTTGCTTTATACAGGAGAGGTGGAAAACATGTACAGGTCCAAAGCAAACAACTCAGCAGGTCTGGACTGTGAATGCTACTGGTTCTGTGTGTACACAGAACAATGTTCTTCCAGCAGTTTTAAACTAGCAATACATTACTTTCAATTACATTTCTAGCTAGATCTAGCATTTACTGTGTTTTTCTTTCTCACAGTTTATCAACAACAACAAGAAGTTATTATTCACCTACAGCAAATCTGTTTCAAACAGAGCATCTCCTCAAGCACTGGGGGAAATTACATGCTGGCCTCACCAGGGATACATGGCCTTGTACTCAGATGGCTGGCTGCTTCTTGATAGCAGTGCAGCAGGCAGCCTGAGTTCTGCCGGCTGCACTGCCAGTGTCACTGCGCAGAAGCAGGCAGTGAATACCACAATTACTGCAGGATTGAAAAGGTCATCGCTGGAACAACCTTTCACACATTTTAACATTTATGTTAAAAATAACAATGGTTTAGCTTACTTTTCACTCAGTCAAAACAGCCTGAGTAGCATTCTTCGCTTCTCATTTGAAAAACAGACAGACGAGCTTTAGCAGCAGTAGTAGTAATCAGCAGAAGTCTTCATTAAATTACTGACTGGAATTTCCATTTTACTGAGACCTTATATAAAAATTAAATAGTCTATTAGGATTTGGGCTCAGGATCTAAGGCTGTACCAACTGTATCATGCAGCAATATTAATGCTTCTTCTGTGATAACTTTTCACACAACAAACGAATTGCCAATTTTGAGTTAGTAAATTCTTAAAAAGACTACTGTTTCCTCCTTAGGGTTACCCTGGGATTAAATAAGGTTATATATCAATATGAGGAGAATCCATCCTCTTCCATAAAGACTGTAAAAGGACCTTTCTGGTATTGGAAGAGAGCAATAAGGTCTCCCCTCAGCCTCCTCTTCCCCAGACTAAACAGCCCCAGTTCCTTCAGTCACTCCTAATAGGACATATTCTCCAAGCCCTTCACAAGCCTTCTTGCCCTTCTTTGGACCTGCTCCAGGACTTTTACGTCCTTTCTGTATTGAGGTGCCCAAAACCGAACACAGAAATCAAGGTGAGGCCTCATCAATGCCAAGTACAGGGGCATTGATGAGGATGACTTCCCTAGTTCTGCTCATCACACCATTCCTGATACAAGCCAGGATTCTATTGGCCTTCTTGGCCACCTGGGCAAACTACTGGCTCATATTCATCCTGACAGTCAAAAAAGCCAACCATACTCTGGGGTGCATTGACCCAGTGCTGTCAGCTGGGAGAGGGGAGAGATTTTCCCACTGTACTCTGTGCTGTAAAACCTCACTACGAATCCTATGCACAGTTTTGGGTGCTGCAGCTTAAGTAGATAAAACTTTTTGAGATTCCAAAGTAGGGCTACAAAGATGGTCTGGAGAGCAATATGTGCAAGGAGCAGCTGAGTTTCCTGTGTTTGTTCAGCTCAGAAAAGAAGAGGCTGAGGGGATGCCTGATGGCATCTGCAGCTTCTCACCTGGTAAGGGGAACAAAGAGTCAGTGTTAATCTCTGTTCTCTGGTGACAATGACTGGACCTAAGGGAATGGCATGGAGATTTGTCAGGGAGGGTCAGGCTGTGCTTTAGGTAAAGAATCTTCACCATAGAATGGTGGACATAGTACAGGCTCCCCAGGGCCCCAGGCTACTGGAGTTCATGGAGCATTTTGGTTTGAGTTGTCCTTTGTGGAACTGAGGGTGGATTTGACAGTTCTTGTCAGTCCATTCCAGTTTGGGATATTCTGTGATTCTATTCTACAATCAAGCAATATAATAAACAGAAATTAACTGTATCCTCTTATTAGGTACCTGGCACCAAAGAGGCTCTTCAGCAACTCACAGTACAGACTAATGTTAAATCATACGGCAGATATTGAACAATTCTTGTGTATGACATTAATGGTGTTTTTTTTGTGAGTTGTTTTGTTTCGTTATGGTCTTATTTTTTTTTACTACAAAGCTCTCCCTGCAGAACAGAGCTGTGATAGTTTTCTGCTGCCTTCCCCAGGGATCTCTTCTAGAGAAAGTGGCATAGACATTGAGCTGCATTTAAACCATATGGTTGAAATGTAGCATCATTACTGTTCAGGGAAAACTAAAAAAATAAATGTCAAGTATTTTCAGTCTTACTGATTAGAAACATTCACTCCTGGTAAACCTGACATCGCTCCCTTAAGTCATTAGAAAAGAACTATCATGGGCTGGCCTTGGTTTTCTGGCAAGCCCCCACTGGGTGGTAGGCTAAGCCTCTCAGAGGAGTAGGGCAGCTATTCCTTAAGGAATTTTTTCACTACTTCCCAGATGACTTGCCAGAGTCAAAAAGCAGAACCTCAGCAAGCCTATAAGGGGCTCTGCTTTAGGCACAAACCTCTCCTCTTTTCTCCAACATGTAGCTACCAAGCATGATGACACACATATAGTAAGAGACATACTTTTGATCAGCTGGGGTCTGTTGTCCTGACCATGTCACTGCCCCAGCATCTTGCCCAGCCCAAGCCTCCTCCAAGCTTTGAGGGAGGTGGATTGGCAAACAGAAACCTTGATGCTGTGAAAGTACTGCTCATCAGCAGCAAAAACTCTGCTGTGTAATCAACACTGTCTTCAGCATCAGTCTGCAACACACACTATGCAGGCTGTTAGGAAGAAAACGAACTCCCTCCCAGCAGACCCAGAACAACAACTCTGTGAGCTTAACAAGTACTGCCTATTTGCAGGCAATAGGAAACCCTGCCAGGACATTAAGGGAAAAGGGAATAAAGAGGACAGAGGAAAGAAATAAAGTAAAATAACAGTAGAAGTATATAGGTAAAAAAAGAAAAATCTCGTAACTCCTAAACTTCTCATCAGTGGAAATTTTTAGGGGATAAATAATACTTATAAGACTATGAGAATATTTGTAATATACAAAATTTCAACTTCAGTATCTCTGATGAAAGTACTAAGAGACTAATAGAGTTCAACTCTATGTGGAATATGAACATAAATTTAAAGATGTAGATACTACTAAGGTGGCCTGTGGACTTCATAAGCCCTACCTAAATGACAGGAAACCACTGTATACTTGTATCTGTTTGTACGCTGTGCCCATCTTTGTATTATACACAAAGTAGGCAAGCTCTTTCTAAACATCTACAGCAGTATCAGCAAAAGCTTATAATTCTATTTAAACATGACAGTGAGAAGAGTATAATCTATCACCAAAAAGCAGATATGTACTTGAAGCTGCTACACTGGAAATTATTATACATTTAAAGAACTGCTCATCAGTTAGGAAGCACTTGGAAATTATTTCTGACATTATTATGCAAGATATGGAGATACCAGCAATGTTCATCAGGGCAGGAAATAATCAGTATTTTCCATTCATCTTTAGCAAGACGCCATATCCATTCAGATAAACATAAAAACAATTTCTTTCACTAAGAGAACATAATGCCCCACTGAGATGACTCATTTAAGTGATGCAGCTTCTGAATAAAGTACTTTCTAATTTCACGCTTAAACTAATTATATTTTTGTAAAACATAATTCCTAAAAAACACACAAAAACAAAAAAAAAGAAGCCTAGAGAATTGCTTTACTGCTAAAGCATTGCAAGATGGTTTAAATTTTATCAGTTTGGTACTATTAGTAGAAATACTACTGAGTCAATTTTTATTCTTTGGGTTCTAACAAGTATGTCAAAGCAAGTTAAATAAATATCGCGAGTCCTATCCCCTACACTGTGAAAAAAGCACAGAAAATGCATATAAATATTTCTGAAAAATAGAGCATTTAGCTTTCAGTAAAAAAAAGTTCCAGTCAGACATTCCAACTGCCACACTTTTTGTAAGATACAACTCCCATTTTGTAATGATACAACTTCCATCTAGTGACAAATTGTCCATATTACAGAAATGAAAAAATACACAATTTTTCTCTTGGATAATATTAGAGGTTGACAAAACCCTCTAGCATTGCTGCATGTGAATTAATTTAGTCCTACATATTAGAATCGTTAAGCTTTTCAGAAATACAGGCTGTAGAATTAATTGTACAGAAGAGCAGACTATCATTCTAAAGTGCTGTTCAAGGGATTGCTGGCTACAGGAACATCAATAGTGATTCATAACCTCTGCACCTCCGCTTCAGTTGCTGCATTTCATCCCATTGTAAGATGGAGAAAGGTTAAATTGTAAATTATGGAAAGCAGAGCTATGGTATCACTGTCAATCTTTCAAAGTTTTTAAGATATTGATGAGCAGAAGATTTTCAAAAAGAATGAAAATCCCATTATTTTTATATGTCAGTTCCAAAAGGAAATAATGTGTTACACATCATACTTTCATAAATTTCTTGAAGTCACTAAAGAAATGTGACACGTGGGCATCAATTTGCTTTTTAAAGCGTAGAAACAAACCCTGCTGTGGGAATAAGCATTTTGGGCAACTAAATTTACACTCTATTATACAAATTGCGAATTACTGCAGGTCAGCACATCATGCTTATACCTGACAACTGTAAGTCCTTAACTGCAATGCAAAGAAACATTTCAGTGCAAACACTTTTTTTTTGTTTCAATGTTTTTTGTAACCAATTATTTACATTGTTTTTATAACAGATTTTAGTCCAGTGACTGCAATTATAATGCAAAAACCTATTTTCTCTGTGCTTAAGGGTCACCAGCACAACAGTTTGAAAATTGGTAAAGAATTCTGAGATGCATGTGATGCGACTAATTACATTAAAATTACTCAAATGAACCACTAAACAATGAAGTTTCCTGAACACCAATTAATTACACCTTTGTACCATTTGCCCTTATAAACAAGCATAGCTGAAAACAGTATTATTTTCTTCCTATTGTTGCAATGAAGGGTAACATTCATATAATTCTCACAGACACTTTAAATCATGGCAGAACTTATTTTAGTGTCTAATTTCATCCTGTGAGCAGATGAAGTTGCACAATGCTATGGTCCATTGAAAAGCAAGTAAGGCACAAATAGGAATAAGTATGCATTACTCTTTAATCCATAAATTGCGATAGTTGTTTCTGAAAAAACTGAATGCCAATATAGTTTCAATCTTATTAGTTAGCACAAACTGGACCTTAAATGTGTCCTTAAGCTCATCCATTTTTTATACACAATGTAATTTCTTAAATGTACACCCAAAGGTAAATGACAGACTAATTAGTGCTGCTACAGATGGATTCAGAAAGGAGTTTCACAGAATTCTGTTAGTGCTCTAACATCTAGCAAAATTATGCTTAATATATTTGCATGTGCAGCTCTCTGGAGTTCATATACAGTTTTCCTCAAAAAATAATCCGAAATCCTATCACCTAGGAAAAAAATTTTTTTGTTTGTTTGTTTTTTATTTCCTTTATATTTATTCTTAATTTTCTACTTGAATTTGATACTCAGGGTAAGGAACATATACTGTCCAAATCTGTTTCAGCAGATCTTAACTGTATCAGAATGGGAGTGATTTTATCTGAGTATTTGTGCCATGACACACAAGCATTTAACTCAAGTTTATGTTCCATGCTATATTTCTCGTCTTGCGAAAATACTTCTGGAGGACAGTTGTCTTTGCAGTAAGGTTGTGTTAGCAGGAATATCACAAACTAATTCCAGCAAGCAAAAATTTCCAAGGTTTGCTAATTCTGCAATACAATCAAGTCAAACTGATTTATTTTTCAGATACGTGGAACCTCACGCTCCTATATAATTTGTTACGTGTAAGCTGCAGAAAAAACAACCACAAAAGATTTTCAAGGTAGTGATACCAGCCAAAACTGCTAAGTGCTTCCTTGTAGCTTGACTCACTCATTGTTAATTGACAAGTTTATCACTCTTAATTACATGTTTCCTTCTGCAGTACCCGCAGAACTCTTTTACTGCTGCTGATGAACACAGTGACAGAAACTAAGCAGATAAAGTCTGACAAACATACTGTGTGGATAAATACAGATCACAGACCGAACAGGCAACTAGTCCTTGGTAAAGAGCTCATATTAGATTGGGGAATGCAAACAGTCCCAGCCTATACTGTTCTGTACATAGCCATAAGAAACTTGTTTACAATAAATCGTTCTATTGCTGTAACTAAGTATGCCAGATTTCCACGAATGACCTTGCTTATCCTGTTAAACAATGCCTTGTTACCTTCTGCTATTGTATATACGGCCAGGGTATTTAGGGAGTGGATGTTCTAATAGTTGCCTTGGTAATGAGGATTCAGTAGAGTCTGCCGCCCTACCACCCCTGGTAACGGGAGTAGCTCTCTGTTAAGCTGCTGAATATTAACTTCTCTGTACGCTTTTGTTGGGGTTGGAAAACGTTGCAAACTAAGTGCAAATTAAACCTCCCCAGAGGCAGGTGTGTTTTCTGCCTTAGACGTCCTTATTTTCTTGTTTTTCTATGCTGATCAAAAGAAGATCTTACAGAAACAGAGTTAGAAATTCAGTGACACCAGCAGCTTCAGACCCTGTAACATGAATATCTTCTTTTTCCTCATCTCTCTCTTTCATTGAGAAATAAACACACACAATCAAGGGTAGAAAACTTCTAGAGAGGAAAAGATCTTTAAAATATTATTCCTGAGTAAAAACACATAGCAATACTAAAAATGAATTATAGTTGAAGCGAGTCTTGCTAACTTTTAAAGTCTTTTTAAAGTTTTCCTAAATATTTAAGAAGATTAACATCTCAGTGTTGGTTCTCAGTAGTGAGCTAGTCTCTAACGATTTGACACAAGTGCTATTGATTTTAACTGTTTAATCATGAACTATCAAACAAAGCAACTGTTAATAGATATGGCGGTACTCTCTAAACACCCCAGTCAGTCTTTCTAGTTGTTGCACACATATCTCAATATCTGTAAGAAACACTTTTTGCTTAGGCTTTTATAAAGCAATTGCAACATGAGAGAATTCTGGTGTTATGCAGAATATTCAAAGTGCATGCAAACAAAGACACAAGAGCAGAATGACTGAGCTGAGTGCAAATTGAACCACCTGAAGTTACATTGATCTCACATAATTCCTGCATTTAACACAAAGTACTTATGACTAAAACTGATATGATTTCAGGGCCTGAGTTTTATTATGTTTTGTCATTTTTTTAGTTTCATGCCAGTGAACTCCTCATTTTAGATGAACATTTGCTAAACTTCAGGACTGCAAAAATGAGAAGTCCTGACGTTTCTGTTCATAGAAGAAAAGGGAAGCACAGACATGAACAGATAGCTCGCGCAACCTTTTCTATTATTTAAGCAGAGTAAGCTATGTTCCTTAAGGAATTCATGTATGGTGATCAATGGATTTATATAAACATAATACTCAGAGAAAACAAAGTTCACGTGGAACTTAACAAAACAACTGATAAAAGGTTCTTAGTAATTTTTTTCTAATTTGCATTAGTGGTTAATATCATTATTTTTTTATTAAATGGGAAACATTTGGAAATTTCTCAGTTCTTTATTGCTTTTCATTCTCAAGTACTATACAATTTCATAATATCTAACAGACTCTTGAAGACAAAATACCCCACAGAGACAAAAAGAAAAGAGGTAAAAGTGTTTCTTTGTTCTCACCATTTTCTATTCAATCTCTATGATCTGATGATCAAGAAGGGCACATTCTCCTGTTTCTCTGTTCTGAACTCAGCCTCAAGATCGCTCTCAGTACCTCAAATTTATTTTCTTTGCTTCAGTGTGCGGGAAGAAGAAAAAAACCTTCCCTGGAATTTGGATTTCTTGGGGGTAGTTGTCAGGTTGAAAAAAAACAGTCCATCTAATGCTTTAAAAGTAGATTTGTCATAACTGAACTTGAGCTTGATGGAAGATTCAAAGTTTTGAAAAGTGAAACATCCCAGGTATGTCTTTTAAGTTCCTAAATTTTCATCTGAGGGTTGGGTATACATAAAATAGAGCTAAAGAAACTGAAAACATCTGATCATTTCTACTTGGTTTAGTCAAAGCATTGAGAAAAAAAATAATGCCTGTGTTATGATGCAATAATCATGGAGGTATGCACCATGACTTGCTTTTGATACCAATTTTGTTGATGCCTTCCAGCAGTCAGAACACACTCCTATTCATATAAAGTACAATTCAAATGTACACATAAAAAGGAAGAAGAAAACTGAAGTTGAAACCCAGAATCATTCACATTTTAACCTGATGTAATTTTAAACATGTTAGAATTGTATCTACCTAACTGTGCAAAGCATTCTGTGATCACGAAGGAAATAATTCTACTTTAGATTACTCCATGAAAATGAGGGAACTGAATAATAAAGCAACAGCAAAACAAAATACAACACAGAAGCCCCATATTGAAGGGTAAGCTTAATCCTCTTCAGTGCCAAAAAAAGGAAAATTGATTTTACAATGTAATGTAATGCATGAATACAGGTTTCTGTTTGGTTTTTAATAAATCTTCAGAATCATGGAAAACATAGTTCCTGTGTTTTTAATCTATCCTAACTTTGACAGTATTTCACATTTTATGCTTTTTTTAAATTATTACTATTATTTTAATTTTTTGCATATTAATTCAGTCAGGTGTAAATTCTGGGCCTTGAATAGACTGTGTATCTACTCCAGACAGAGAAAAAGTTACCTTAAGAGACTTGGAGAAAACAGAAGAAATTGGTTCTTGAGATGATGAGATTTTCTATGTATGATGAATTCTTTCAATCATGGCAATTCATTAAAAAAAAATAAATAAATAAATGGCAAGAAATGAAAGATGAAGCAAGGCTATCCTTCCTACATCTCCCTTATGCTAAAAGGAAGATTGTAAAATTAGTGGTTATCTAAATAAGCTCCCTGTTAATTTTACCACTAATATTTTTGAACCATTCTGACACGGTCTAATTAGAAATGTAGTTTTCTAACAGACCACCAATAGGGGAAAAAAAGATGCTAAATATTAAAGGCATGTGAACAAACAAGAGAAAAAACATCTATGAAAGCTAAACTGAAACAGAAAGCAGTAGAGTGATGAAGTGTTAAATATATAAAATTATGAAGAGAAATGAGATTTGCTCTAAAATGAAATCTGCTCTTTAAAGGACAGCATTGCAAATACACAAAAAAAAAAAAACAAACATAATTCATCTTATATAGCATCCCACAAAATAACTGAAATAGCATTAAAAATGTGGCTTTATTGTATTTCTAGTGCTGTCAGTCTTTTCAAAAATAAACATCTACATAATCTGAGGCTAAGATGAACAATGTATTTTATGAATGAGTCTGATGACACCTGTCTATTGCCAAGCAAATAACTCTATATCAATCCATTACTGTATGTATCCAACTACTATGTAAATTGAGACTTTTAAGCTACTATACAATTGACGTTTCATACTGACAAACAAAACTCTTCAGAGTATTAAAAAAAAAAAAAAAAAAGTGTGACACTCTGAAAAAGGGAAAATATCAAAGGAAAGTAAAATGTGAGGCAAAAGAATCTGTTTCTGACAACTTCCAGTGACTTACCACCCTCACAGAAAACCACCTTCTTTCTATTGTGGTCTACCTAGGGACATCATACTGATAATGGCCCTTGGACAAAATGCATTGACAAAGGAGTTCTTTGGAATACGCCTTTGCGCAAGAGGTGCGCATACACAATATATGTATAATTTATATAGTGAAGAGAAATAGAATATATCACATCTTAAAAAATAAATAATGTTGGTTTACAGAGAGAGAGAGGGGAAGATACAAGGCAGAATGTTTCTGACTTTATTTAAAAGAAGACTAGATTCAAAACAATCTTTCAGCAATTAGATAGACAAGTCAACCTCTGGTTTTGGAGAACATGGAACAGTTTCAAGCTTACGAGAAATTGCTGCGAATTCTCTTTACTGAACTCCATTGTAAAATTACACAACTATAAAGTTGAATTTCAATCTAAAATACAAAGTCTTCAAAGTAGGATATTCTGTGGGGTCAAAAGTCCACTTACAAAACATATTTATGCTTAAGTGCCAGCTCAATACAGCTGAAGAAGAAAATATTAATCATTAAAGAGTGATCTGCATTTTTTCCTAATAATTTAAGCAAACAACAGTAAGGACACTGAGAAAATACAGGCCTGAAAAATCAGTGGGTGGAGTCCTCATAAACAGGATTCTTCATAACTAAAGGGCACAACTATATGCCATATATATCTGTTAAATTACATGTTACAATGCTATAGCTGTTCTTATGCTGAGTTTAGATTACTTAGCACTGTCTAGTCTTTGTAGTATGTGGAATGTGATGCCATATAACAAAAAAAGAACTTCTACTGAAATAACATGGTACATTTAGCAACAAGAAAGTACAACAGAATGTCAATGTTCAGAAATCAGTTCTTCTATACATGGGATACTAGTGAAGAACCGTATAAAAAAACAAAAAAAAAAACAAAAAAAAAATTACAAGCTTTTGTTTTTTTAGATATTTCCTAAAAAAAAAAAAAAAAAAAATCAAAAGAAAACTAACAAAGGTATTAATCAAGTTCAAGTTCTCTGGTGAATAAGAAAACATTTTTTTCCTGCCAGAAAGGATATGAATTTGAGATTTTCAACTTTCATCACGTTTTCCAGCATGTGAATAAAAATGCTGGTTACAGTAGAAGCCATCTCAAGTGCTTTATGCTATTCATTTATTGAATAGAAATCACCTTAAAAGAAGCCGAATAGAAAACTTTGCATGGTTTTTAGTGATGCAGATTTTGTTGTTTGTTTGTTTCTTTTTTTTAATAAGGAAATTAAAAAGTGGCTTGGAGCATGGGGGGAGGGGGAACCCATAGGATGATATTCAATCAAAAAAAACTGGCCAGTTCAGGTGGTTCAGACTAACAAAAAAGTTTGACTTATTCTGAAAATACAAGGTACTAAAGCAGCTTGAATTTGAAGTACTTGATGGCAATATAGTGTATTGCAGATTGTACAGTTGTAATTATACAAAGGTGAAGTAGATGGATAGCCAGAGGTTATATAGTAAAAACTCACCAATGTTGAGGCTCACAGTTGAGATGTTCACCAACATTAAGGCTCACTCTAGAAACTCCACACAGGAGCAAACTCCAGAAAGAAATACTGCCTCAGTGGTGGCCAATCCTTAAATGGGATCTAGGAGAGGTGGAGTCAAGCTCCACCCCATCTGGGAGCAGAGCTGAATTACCTTCACCTGTGCTCCCACAGCTGACCCATCACTTGCCTCAGATGGTTAATCAGAGGTTCAGGCTGTGATCAACAGTTTCCCATACACAGATTTAAAAAAAAAAAAACAAAAACAAAAAAAAAAAAAAACAAAAAGCCCATCAGCCCTAAACAAACTTTAAGTATATTCTAAGAAGTCTCAGTTCACCCTCGCCATAGAATTTTGATGCTTCTCTAAAATATGAGAGGCCAAGAAACTTCAGTCTGAAAGTTCATTGAGAATACCTTTGATTCTTCTCCTTATCGAGAAACTTTTTGACATACATGTTTGAAACAGCACTGTCTTGTCCTTATTTGAAAGCAATTCCTATTCCCTTCATAGCTTGCTTTTCATTAATACTATTTGCATTTATGGTACTCAGTAGTAAAAGCTTCTTCATAGGGGTCACACCTAGAGGTTGTTTTGACCACAGAAAAAAACTGATGACAAGATGACAGAGCACAGGAGTCTCATAGTCTGTAAAGAGCCCTCATCTCTTCCACCCTCTGGCAATGAAATCAGTGTTCTTTCTAGTGTCATTTTAGAAAAGGAAAATGATTAATATAGTTCATTCTGAACTAATACACATGCACATCTCTCCTGTCATTTGCAATACTTTAGAAAAGAATCCTGCCTTATTAGTCCTCAAGTAAGAGCCCAGCACTTCTTTCTTATCATTTTTCCCCATGTCCTCTACTCCATGTTTAGATAATGACATGTCCTAAATGTCATTTACTATTTCTTTCAAGTTAAACTGGAAAACATGCCAAAACATCATCACCCACTCCAAGATAATTTTTGTGTGCATTTGCTGAATCTTAGGAATGGTAAGAAGAAAGAATTTTATTAATTTAGTTCTCCCACAGAATATTTTACCATTGTAACTGTTCTTACACACTAATGCATAAACAACATATTAAAACCACAGTAACTATTTACTTATTTAGAAACCACATTCTTTCTAAATAAAGAAATGCTATTACAGCAGCACTGCATGGAATCTGACACTAGATGACTTTGAATAACATTTAAAATAACTGGGCATCATTTAATACAAATGAGTCAGAAAGTGGATTTAAGCCATGGTACTACTCTTAGTTCTGTAAGCACCAGGAATTCTATTTGGTTGTTATTGTAAAACAAAGCAGCTCACATCACTTTATGCACCAGTACTGAGCTGTCCATGTAGGTTTTTACACTGAGGAAGGTGTGGAAACCAGGTAGGTAAGAAGGGCATATAACCCTCTGTTCTATTGGCTAATAAATAACTAGAAGCAGGTATTCAAAGCCCATCTAATTCAGGCCTTGGATAAATGTAAAGAAATGAATGTAAAGGATTCTATGAGGACAGCCTGAGGGAGCTGGGCTTGTTCAGCCTGCAGAAAAGAAGGCAGCGGGGTGACCTCATTGCTGCCTTTCAGTACCTGAAGGGTACCTTTAATCAGGAGGGTAAACACTTTGAAAGGGCCAATAATAGCAGGACAAGGAAGAATGGTTTTAAGTTGAAAGAGGGAAGATTTAGGTTTAGGTTAGATGTCAGGGGGAAGTTCTTTACTAGGTGAGTGGTGAGGTCCTGGGTTGTGGATGCCCCACCCCTGGAGGTGTTCAAGGCCAGGTTGGATGGGGCCCTGGGCAACCTGATCTAGTAAACATGGAAGTTTGGTGGCCCTGCCAGGCAGGGGGGTTAGAGCTTCATGATCCTTGAGGTCCCTTCCAACCCGGGTCATTCTGTGATTCTGTAAAGGTTCTTACATATGCTTGTATTAAGATCAAACACTACAGAAAAATTTAAATCCTGAATGTTATTCTATACTACCATCTGAGGTATACATTGCAGTGGGCTCTTAGTTCTCAATTAAAGTAAAAGTTTGGTTCAGTTTCTTTTCTTTCCTTTATTAACTTTGATTGTTTCTTTATTGAGAAAATGGCAATAATTTTTAAAAAGCAATGATTTTTTACATACTTTTCTGATACCTCCTGTCTTTTCTCTTTACTTTTCTTGTCCCCATATATTCTCCTCTCTGACATTAAATGCATGTTTCCTATAACATGCCACAAGACTACAGGAAGAGGACGTAGTCACTGGGCCAGATACAAATGCCAGCTGACAGGTTATTATGCACGTGGTGATAGGCCTTCCATTATGTATGCACAGACATATTATGAATATGTTTTTTCTTCTCTCAAAGAGATACTAAGTACTCCTTTTTTTCCTTTTTTCTTTCCAAGTTGCTGACTTCTACAAAACTTGTAAAATGTATTTCTGAGACTCCTATTGATCCCTAAGAGTTTAATCAATCTGATCAAGGACTTAAAATAGCTATTATAAGAGGTCTGACAGAAGAACAGTTAGCTGAATAAGCTCCATTTTCTAAATAAAATGACTAAGAAAGAAAAAGAAAAATATAAGGCATCCTCAGGCAGTTAATCAAGTGTTAATGATGTGGTGACAAGGAAGTAGCTAATTTACTTCCTGACAGAGCCAACTATTAAAGTACAAACTATATAAGGTAGAATGACATCCCTAATGCTAGCAAACAGTTACACTACACTCATGAAAGGGCAGTCACTGTATTATGAATACAAGATGAGCTCAATTCAGCACTGTCACTTGATTGTTTTTGTAATTTTTTATTTTTCCTTTCTTAATTGCTAGTTACATTCAGTAGCGTATGATTTGGTTTACAATTTCCCTTCAAGATTTATTACCTGGAGCCTCTTCCAAATAGCTGTGATTACCAGCATTAAAACACAAACTCTTGCAATATTTGAGGGCGTGTAGGTAGCTAAACTGTTTTAGCTATGACTCATTGAAAGTGTGGGAATTTCATAGCTACAGCCACATAACTGCATGCATCCTAAAATTCACTCGTCTCTGTAACATGTACTTGAATCACAGGTGAGTCCTGTGGGCAATGTTCATGCTATGTGTTAATAAGTACCCACTGTTCATTTTTCTTTCGAGTAGGCACGATAAAGAATTCACATCTTATTTCTGGTAGAAATAAAACTTCATAAGCCTGATGCTATTTAAAATCACTGCACTTTAAGTGTGATCCTGATCACACTAAAATAGATGAAATGCACATTGTTCTTCAAAAGAGGAAGATGGAAAAAGACCCAAGTAGTTTGGAGTAATGCAGCAGAAGAACTTGAATATGTTGTAAACACTAACATCAAACTTTTGAAGCCTGAAATTGCAGGAAGGCTGAGTTTATCCTTTAGTATTTAAGGTAGATAACATTTTTTTTTATATCATCAGTTGTGAAATCACTCACTGAAAAACTACTGTTGAAAGCTGTACTAGAAGTCATATGTCAGTCTGGGAGGTTCCTCCATCTGATCTTCAGTTTTCTCAGCACACAAATGTAAAAACCTTCCAAGTTATCTAAGTTCTCCTCAGGGTAAGAATATATATATATATTCCCCTTGATCTCATTGTGACTAGGCTTACAGGTGTATATCTGTTCAAATCACATTCATTTGTGTGTCACAGAAGCAAATCTGGAGTTATCAAGGTAGATGGCAGAACACAGGAAAGTTAAAGCTACAAAACTCTTTCAGAGAGGGGAAAGAAACAGAGTGATCCTCCATGTTTTCTCATTTAACTGTTTTCCTTTTTGTATGGCCAGAGACTTTGGTACAATTCAGACTTCTCAGCATGTTCCCTAATTAGTATGGAATGTGTAAGAGTGCACTGTGTACTTTGAGGTCATCATCAACACAACAGTAGTAGTGTTGCTGAGGAGTATAGTGTTTTGCCCTAAAAATCATGCATTCTTGCTACATGTTGCTTTGCAACTATTGCTAACAAAAGCATAGTGGATTCCAGAATTCAAAATTTTTCACTGCATTTCTGTTGAAAAATGCATTACCTATGAATATAGAACTCACCCTAACTACAGAAGACTCGTCTAAAGAAATCCAAGTACATATTAAGTTCCAGTTTTTAAGCTTTTTTGTTTCTACAAAATGCTAATCTATTTTATGCATCCAAAAGTTAGCATGAAAAAACAATTTGCTTCCGTGGCTTTATCCTATGAAAATTACAAGTATTTAAATATTAAATGTTACAGTTTTTTTGCTTTAAAGTGAAAACAACATATATATGCAGAGAATCTATCAAAAATGGGGGGGAGGGGGGATTTTAGTATCACTACAGGTAGGTTGAAACAAAAGAGACAGAAGTGAAGATACAGCAAAAAACTCACATTAACTACAAACATATACAGAAAATGTGTCCGCTATTGTGGTGGGTGATATATTTTTCCTAGGAAAAAAAATGTATCATACAAATACTTGCAAACCAGTGAAATTAAAAAATGCTTTTATCTGCATAATATCCAACCCAATTCCAGATAAAAAATAAAAAATAAATATATATATATATATGTATATATAAGATTTGAAAAGGGAAATTGTTTCCAGTTTTCAAAGTTTTCCACTGTTTTTCATACTAATTAAAATTTTGATACCTGTAGGTATGTAGACAACCCGTGTTATCTAGCTTATGATAAACTGAGTGCAAGCTCTAGTAAATTTTGTTGCTTTTCTACATTCTATATTGTTTCTATACAGTTATTTCAAAATCTTTTCTGTGTTTTGGGGATGTTTGGGTTTTTTGGTTTTTTTTGTTTTTTTTTTTTTTCTTGTTTGCTTCTGTTATTATTTTGCCTTAAATTCTGTGAGATTACACTCAAGGCATACAGGTAACAATGATTATAATTAAGCCAATGTAAGCATATGCTCCACTGTACTAATATGTGCCGTATTCAATAATCTAACACATGCTACGAACGGCTTTTGGATAATTATTAGTTTTTAATTTTTTTTACAGATACCTCCCTAAAGGCAAGAACATGATGATAAATCATTAAGGATGCAGCAACATTCTACAGCTTCTGAGAAGGAATACATTTGATTTCTATGAAGCGCCTTATCATTTGATTTTTGGCACTGCTTTGTATCTATGTTATGGTTGCTGCTAGGAGCAATCCATCCATCTTCTCCAAAATCTTTCCTCCCTTATTCGTGCTCTGTGTTGCTGTGAATTGTGAATGTAGTCATTCTATGTTTGGTATACATATAAACTTTATACACACGACCAAACTCTATAACAAAGGCTGATACTGACTGCTGGTGCCCAGTTATCAATAGAGAAGTTCATACAGAACACCATAAACTGAGCTGTGATCTTTATAAGTTCTTTTAACTTCCAGGTAAAACTCCATAAATCCATCAAAGGTTAAAATTGGAAACACCAAAATCAACTCTCTTATCTGTGATAGAGTGCCACAGACCACAAAAACAGAAATAGTAAAGTACATAAAGTGAAAGTAATGTAAACAAACAGGAGATCCGTGACTTCAAGTTGAAGTTTATGAAAATATGTGATTCTCAAGAAAACGTAGTGTCACCAAATAATTTATACTTTTTCCAGTCATCTTAAGCTGTAATAGGAACCTTCAACAATGTCATTGTCATTTTCTATTACATGAATGGATATTGAAACATCTAATTAGACATTTCAGTTGTATCCAAATGAATCAAGAGGGTTTATGGCATTTGTTTTTCTTTTGAACACAAAGCGTGAAACCACAACAAATTCAGTCTTTTTAAGGTCATTTAACCATTTTCATTTTTGTGGTTCATTCCTATCTTCTGCACTCTTCCCTGCCTAACCATTCTCCTGTTAATCGTAACAGTGTTTCTTCCAAATAAGGAAATGTTAAGGAGAATCACTAGCTGGTAGACTTGCCCTAGATAAACAACAGCAAATCCCTGAACAGATTAGTGATTTGCAAATATTTTAATGGTTTGCTCTGAGAGGAAAGTCTGTACTATTTTAGTACAAGGAAGGATTACAAACATAATCTGGCAAAGGGACTAGCTCTTCAGTTCAAATTCTGCAATCAAATCAGCAAAATGTGTGCTACGCTCACAAGAATATGACTTGATCCTAAGTTTCTTAAAAATAAGTATATTGCAGGGTAAGGAAGTACAATGATAAAAGCTGATAGGAGAAACTACAGAAGATAATAGCTGTCAGACTAATACTCTTGATGATATGAAAGGACAAGCAAGGTCTATGCACATATGCTATTTTATTTTTAAATAGAATGCAGTTTCTCCATGAATAAGGAGCTTGACATAGATGTGCTCTGTGACGCTTAGTTTGAAGTAATTAAGAGTTACAGAAAATCTGTAACTTTTGTAGATCTCTGGAAGTATGTACTAGCTACGTACGAGTACTGTCTTGTTTAAAAATAACTTCTACATTTTGGAACCACTGGACTATAGTATCTGAGGCTGGGCTACTCACATACATAAGAATCTTCAATGCAGAGCTAAGTGCGGAATCCTATAGAAGCAGATAGCACCTACACCATCCGGATGAGCATTCGGTAGCATACTGCATCAGAAGGTACAGGACACTAATTTTTATATACGAATGACACTCAAGATAGTCAGAAACAGTAGCTGTACTGCTGCCAAATATATTTCACTTAGTTTGTAAGATTATGGAATGATGGAATCGTGAAATATGTGCAGCTACTTTGTGAAATCAACACCGTAATCTGAATAACATGCGATTAGACCTTGTTGACAAATAAGTTACCTACAGCTGAATTAAAACAAACCAAATACCCGTTACTGTACAGGGTAAAATTCTCTCACTTCCTGTCTTGCCTAACATGTGGGTTTGTTTTATGGCCTAATTTTATTGGCAAAGTTGTAGAACCTGAAGACATGACTGAAATTGAGGTCATCGCATCTTGGAGCAGCATATTAATATTTACATGAGAAAATGCAAACATAATCTTTACTTCATAATATGACTCTTGCACCACGTTTAGAGGTAAGAAATGGAAAATCAAGTGGTGAAGGTGACAAGACATTCCAAATAAGCTCAAAAACTACTAACATTAAAAATCCATACTTTTTTCTTGATTATTCAATTCAGCTACTACAGCCTAGCACTCTGTGCTTGCAGGCTTAAAGAAGCTGGTTATTTAACTTTTTTTTTTCTAGTAAAATTAATTTTTTTCTTTGAAAATAAGTGTAAAATCATTTTTAGTTATCGTTCATATAATACTTCCTTATACAATATTAAGTGGCATTAAAGTTATGACACAAATAAAGCAGTTTCTTTAATGTCATTTTTTTCTCTATTTACATCTTCACTTCTGCATTTACAGTGTTGGAGCACAGAAGAATCACTCTCCATTACGCATAAGATTTCTATATAAAGAATAGAAATCTTGTTTGATAAGATTTAAAAAATAGTAATATCCAAATTATTATTTCCTTAATTTCATCATCTTTCCAAACTTTTACTATCATTTTATAAATTAAACAAATAAACAAAAAAGTGAATAAAAGCAGTTGTGTCTGTTTTGTATGAACTAAACCTTAAACCACTATCAATAAATATATTCTTGAGATCTTGCTAAAAATTAAATGAAAGCAACGAAAGTACAATGTGCCTTGGTGTATCTTATACCAAAGCTGTTCAGTGTGATAGAATACTGCAAAACTTGGCCAGATAACCAGGATGTCTAAATAAACAGCAAATGCAATACCTTAAAAATATTTTAAATACAAAAGAGAAAGTCTAGCATTTAAGACATGTTTAAGATGTGTCAGTGTAAACTTGCACGTCAAGCACACAAGTCTTTGGTGATGTGTGAACTGGCATCAAAGTAGTCCTAATCTTGTCGATATTAATAATTAGTGGAAGAACAGGACATATTGTACTATTAACTTGTTAAAATACAAACAGCTAATAAAGTTTTACTATGCAGCAAAAAACAGTTGCATACTTTAAAGAACTCCTAGGAACTATTCACACTGTCATGTGGATTACAATCACATTGTTACTAATCTGAGGGCCCAAATAACATACCTTCAGTTTTCAGATATTTATTTGTAATAATTATTTCTGTGTTTGGATGTGACTAGATGATACATATTCTGCTAACACTCACAGTTGTGTTGCTGAAGAAAGAAGCAGATCAAATCCAAATGTTTAGTACATTTTCTGAAGTCTGAATAATGTAAAAACCACAAACTAGTTATCAATTTTTCAGATAGCATAAAATAGAGTGTTTTTTTTGTTTTTTTTTTTTTCATTATAGGAATTCCATTATTTAGTAGAAGAAAATGACTCCTCTATTATTTATCACTGGCTGCTTATTTATTTAGTATAAGGCTAGCCAAATATTTTGGCCCAGCAGCCAAAGAATCAGTTTGACATTCTCGGAGGGTTAGCATTCTTAACCAGCTCCAGGAAAACATCAAAGTATAAAAGGTGAACAACAAAGGAGCAAGGCATCCTCTGTTCCCCTTCTTTCAGGAATACAAGAGAAGCCAACCAAACATAAAGCCCACAGAAACAAGTAAGCTGGAACTACAGATTATCTAGCAGTGAGAAAACAATTATGAGAAGGAATATACCATGATGAAGACATTTTTATACACTTTTGAAAGCTGAGCAGAATACTGAATGTGAACTGCTCCAGATCTTTCCACTGTAAAGCCATTCTTCAGTTTCTGTTTTCCCCTTGCCATGACCAAGTTTCAGAAATTAATACTGAAGCACAAGCACTGAAATGAATACACAGTATAGGTCTTGATCATAAACTCAAAGTGATCATAAACTCAAAGACTAGGTAGGTAGGTGTCTGCCTGTCCATCATTTCACCAAAGGCTTTGCATGGCTGGAACAAATTCACTTAATACAACATGAGTTTATGCTCCCGTTTCTGAAAGTTCAGTCCTATCTCACTGAGCTCTTAGCAATAAAAGAGCCAATAACCAAGGGAACATAGATTTCACAAAAGTCATTTTCAGTGACTGAATTGCATCTGTGCTCCATTACTTGACAACAACAGACATTAGCCCTATTGTTTCTATGGTTGCCTTCACTGCCTCACAACATGAGTGCTCCCTCAAATCAGGGGACAATCAGAGGCCGTGTTAAACGTAGTAGTACTCTAGCAGCTTCTGCTGTTGTATTTCTTTAAAATGGCACTTACTCTGTCAATTTAGCATTCAGGATCTCCCGTCACTGACTTACAGAAAAATTTTCCCCTCTGTTTAGTGGAGTACCTTCAAATCTTTCTCAAACTAGCATCACCATCTCAAGTTGGAAAGCAAAAAGTTACGATTGTACTAGGTCCTTCTGTGTGTGATCCCACTTGTACATACCCAATGCAGAGCTGAAAGGAGCTTGTAAGTCTCAAGGAAACCAGGGAATATGATGTCCTAAATAATGTTATTGGTTCATTGTTCAGACTTTCTCTCCCATATTGTTCATGTGCGCCAAGATCTCTTCGTCAGTATCTCAAAACATTACCTTGATTGATCTGATATTCAGCTCCATCTTTGACACGTGTCATCTTGGATATGAATGCAAGCTCAGATTGGCTGGTCAAAATATTTAGCAGATAGGTATATGTTTCAAAAGAAAATGGCAGGATATTTGGACCTATTTTTGCACTGATCACAGACCACCTTTCCTGACTCAGCTTAATGATTTCGGAATGTTTTTATGCAAAGTCATCCTATCAGTACGTGGCTTCATAATGTCATATAGCAGTCTGCATACCTGGTCTTTAGAAAGTAAGAGCAGGTTTGTGAACCGAATCTGTCTGAACAGAGCTGCACATTTTTAAGTGGCGGATCTCTACCCATTATTTTGTAAAGCAAAAGGGAGCAATTTAGTAAATGCATTGGCTTGATACCTTCATAGATTTTTGAAAAAATATTTTTTGTGTGTTATAAAAGCTTTCAGAATGACATAGCCTGATTTAAGTCCCTATCTGCAGCCAAAATTCTGTACAGCTTCAGAATACCACTAACCTCACTCAGGCTCAACATATGCATGCAAGATGCAGTACTTACAGAACACATTTTGACTCTGCTGCCTATAAAACACAATTGCACAACTTCAAAGTTGTTTTTTTAATGGAAGCTACTTTGATTAGATAACTTTTATATCTCTTAAAAAGCAGAAGGCTGTCACATTAATATCTGCAGATAAATTAATGTTTCTTGATAACAAGTATGATTCCAGGGTTCTTAGTAAAGTAATAAATAAACATTCTGCAAACTAAAATAATAGATTCACTGGATGCACTTAACATTCTACATGTAAAAGTTTTTTCCCTAATTTCCCTCAAGTTGTCCTTCTAGTGCCCTAGCTGAAATTAAAGAACATCAAATTCTAAGCCTGTTTAACTTAGAATAGCAAAGAATTAATCCTTATAATGAAATAACTCCGTACAGTGTTGTCTTTGAATCATTAGAGGATTTGCAGATAGTATCTTGTGAATGCAAACAAGATAATCATACAAGCAGAGATACCAAATAGCCCTTATTCCAAACACTAGTGGGCATGCATATTCAACAAAATGCAAATATTGACTTTTCTGATAGCAACTAGATCAGATTGCTAAAGTGCCTAATGGGACCCTGTAATCCCAGTGTGAGAAACAGTACTGACCTTCATGCTCTGTATGGCTAGCATGTAGCTTGCTTGCATTTATGATTCCCCTAACCTCTAAGCATTTGACACAATTGGAAGAATAAAGTAGACATGTGGAAAAGGGCATTCTCAGTACAAAAAAAGCTTGAAAGAAAGTAAACGGACTCAAGTCTCATAATATCTCTCTAGAGAAAAAAGGCTGAAATGGCATTTGGAAGTGACTGCTTCTAAGAAGACACATAAAAAGACTCTTTTTTTCTTAATGAGTCAGGAGAGAGGATCGTAACAGGTCACACACCTGAATGTTTGGCAGTTAGTATGACCAGCTTATATGTTAGAATATGCAGACATATTAAAACCTTCCTTCCTTCTAAAGAGCATTGCTCCCAACTCAGAATATACAGTCACATGGAGACTTGGTTTTTGAATGGCTCACTTTACCAAGAAACTAAAAAGAGAAATGAAAAAATTCACAAAAGCAAATTTTAAACCATGACAGGAATATAAATATTTTTATAATATTGTATAGCTTATGCCAATTTTATTTCATGAGTTGTATAACTCTTATGCTGCTTTTATTTTGAGATATCAATGATAATTATAAATAGTAACAAGATCTCTTAGTGTTTCTAGGGAAAGAAGGTCAGGTTACTGCTGATTAGATCAGAGTGCAAGTGGCATAAACGATCCTTTGGGCACAGAAATTATGATACCAGAATATTTTTAGTGTTTTTTTTGGTGTTTTTTTTCCCCCATTTGTAGTTCATTTTTAGTGTGCAATTATCCTTAAAGCTACAAAAACACAGCTTTCACATTTTATGAGGAAGAATCCATGTGTGCTAATTAGAATCTCAGTGGCACTTATAATACAAAGGGGATTTTTATATGCTTTTCTATTTGCTGTAATTCTTTATTCTCCCCTTCCTCCTGAGAGCCTTCATTTAATCAGTTCTATGCAGAGTTTTACAAAGCTAAGGAAAATGCTTGCTTTAATATTCTGAGATTTATTTATTTTTGAGTCATAATAAAACCTTTTCTTAAATTCCTATTCAAGTAATGCCATCGTTGATTTTTATGGTATTTCAAAAGAACTAAAATATCAAAACTTAACTGGTTACCAGTATGCCAACATTCACAGTTCTACCTGAGTTCTTTATGTATTATTTGCATTGAGAGTATAGTAATCTAAGTCTGTGCTTAGTCTAAGTCTAAACAGAAAGGGAAATGCTTGAAAACAAACCAACAGTTTTTTGCCAGTGTATAGCACAGGTAACTAGATTTTATATGCCAGAAACTTCAGCAAGGAAGAAGATAAAGCAGCCTATTATATCATTCTTGGCACAGTAGATATGTAATAATTCTTTGTCAAATCATTTAGATTATTTAACCAAAACTTCATTAGAAGAGGTTAGTTACCACAAGAACTGCATAGACAAAAATCTTTGCCAGGCTAGAGAATCTGATAAACGGGTTTTTTATCCATTTCTGAAGCCTAAATAGCCAAATATCTCTGTGGCAGGGCCTCAGAGAACGACAATTTGTTATTACTTTCCATGAAACTGTATGTTTCTTCTTTCAGTAATGGAGCAACATACACTTTGGCAAGGCTACTCTTAACTTGGCCTTTTCTTATCCCATGAAGTCCATTTCTCCTTGGACTGTAAAACTGAAAGTTGTGTCCTATTATTACTAAAAAACAACAACAACAAAAAACAACACACCTAGAAGTGAAATCAAATATTTGATCCCTAAAAGCTTTGGAGCTTCAAAGGCATATTTCTGTCCTTGTATATGCAGAGGAGGTTGTATATAGACGCCCCTGCACTTGAGAAACCAGAATAGTCTGTTCTCTCCTGAGGGCACAGCTTACTTCCTGAATAATCAAAGATATGAATGAATAGCATAGTATGAAAAACCAAGACAAGGTTCACAAAAGAGGCAGAGTTGGAAAAGAAACGCGTAACTTTCAGTCTTCCATTCTGTTAGGAAAACAGTTTCTTGAATTTTCACACACACAAAAAAAAAATCTGTATGATCACTGGAGTAGCCATTCTCTGTGTTATTTCAAGACTGAATTTTATATGGAAGTTTACATGAACATTTACGGATACAGCATGTCAGATGAGGTTTAAATAGTTTTGTGTGTAATACTTCCTATTATTTTCCTCTCTCAACTAGAAGTACCTTCCTTGATAACATTAAGAAATCTAGAGCTTTAAATCATTGTTGGCTACTCACGTCTTCAAACAACTGATTCTTTCCTTTGTTATTTCAAAATTACAACCTTGATCATCACTTCAAAAAAGTTAGTCTTGTTTCCAGAAATTTGTACCGACAAATTTCATCCCATTTTCACTACAAACTTGAAAATCATTCAGTTATTTAAAAAATATAGAAAGATACTGATTCTACCAGAAATTTCTTGCTAGGACAGCAGTTTCCTTCACGGCATGTTGTGACTTGTAATAATTCATGTGGATTTAAAACAACAAAAAACACAACTTTTATTTCTAATGCTGATGTTGCTGACAGTACCTAACTAATATTTACATCTTTAACAAACATTAAAAAAAAAAAAAAAAAAAGTATGATGCCCAAAATTCAGATGATAAAGATAGAAGGCTGGACAGGAAAGGGAAAACCACACATTCATCACACATTCATTTCTTACATGCATATGGAACTGAATAATCAAAGAGGTTTTCCATCTTTTTATACTAAGAGTTTAAATAGCTACTGTGTGCTGTACAAAAAAAAAAAAAAAAAAAAAAAAAAGACTACAATATGTTTTAATTTGACTAGAGATAATAAAATGTTAGGCTATAAACTGATTAGCCAGTGCTGTAATTAAATTACACTTTAAATACTTAAACTGATGCTAGTTTTATTCTGTGGAATATTTACAGCTGGCCAACATCTACATGGTTCAAGAAGTATATCTTCACAAGATACAGTTGCCTCATTTAAAGCCCATTAGTGTTGCTTTGTACTAAAATTATTTTCTTAAGAATTTGTGCATGAATGAAGACCAGTTCTAGGGCACATTTTCTGGGGAAAAGAATGGCTGCCTACCTAGCAGCATGCCTTAGTTTAGGAAAAAAAATGAAAATAAAAGGAACACACTAGAACTGTTTTAAGTACTGAATTGGGAATATTTCTGTAATATTAAGAGCTACATTAATTTGTGTAATGCCCATGGGATGCTGCTTATTCATATATCAGGGTACTAGATCATTAGTACAGTACCAGAAAGGCAGACAGATATCTGTACTAACAACCAACTTTTTTTTTCTGAAAGATGCTTATGTTCTTCACAACAGGAAAAATGGTACAGAATCATTTTCATATTTCTACTCTGTAGACAGAACAGCAGGAAACTGCTGCTGTTCATCTGGGAAGAAAGCACTATTTCTTTAAAAAAATATATGTATACTGAAAACACTTCTGAATCAAAAGAATGGGAAGAAGGGACAAAACAAAGGATAAAGTTACATTAAGTTGTGTCAGAATAGATTTTGAAAGGTTATTTTTAAAGCCTGACACTTTAGTTTACATCTAAGAATCAGGTTTTCATGGAGCTATTTACATTTTAAGGATCAAAAACTAAAAGGAATTTATCAAAGAAAGCTATATTTATATTTGTCGATTGAAAAACAGAAAGACATTTGATCAACAGCAATCTCCAGTTGAGATCTTCTCAGAAGAGAGTCTATTACCCACATTTAAAACCCTAGTTAAAATAGATGCATTCATTCCTTGTGAGTTCTCCTTAGAAGCATTAGACTTCTAAGCATAATCAAAAGAGGCAGCTGGGTCCACCCTTTATGATAATGTGCCATGCAGCTTTATTAATCTGACCTTTGGAAATAAATGAGAAATTTAATACTGCCCCACCATAATTGTTAGTGGCAGGCATTTTAGCAGTCTTTAATTTGCACTTCACTTTAATATCTGCTTTCAGTTATGATGTAAATGTTAACAGGATCTGACACTGCTAATCGTGTTTCTGTGTCTGAAGCAGTGGCCAAAGAGTGTGTTTGGAGTAAACTGGGATGTGACCTTAACGGATAATGAAATGCATCAACTCTGGCTCTGCAAAGAGTAAAACAAAAAACAAAACAAAAAAAAAGAATGCTGTAATTGTTTCAATTGGCATCTGAGTGCTGCAATTACTGGGTAGGCCTGAGGATGTGGGGGAGTACAAATCATATTCACGAGACTCATATTTCAAGGTTACATGAGTTCTGACTGTCCTTTCAGCTGACTGCAAGAGATACATGATAGAAGATAATATTATCCATATACAGTCAATAGCGTTCTAAAGAATTCATAACAAAGGCAAAAATTCTGTTTTTCAAATTGTATGAGTAAGAAAATGTCTTCTGCATAACAAAAATCTGTTGCTCTTTTCTGCACAAGTGCTCTTAAAGGTTTTACGATCTATAAACAACACAGAAAAACAATCCACAAGTCATGTTGATAGCTATCAAACTTGTGCTGTAAGCATGCAATAGAAGGTAACATAGTACTTGAATAAAAGGGAACAGCTACTTACAGGTATCTACTGTAGAATAACATAAATTAAATTGTTTCTTTCTGAAATACCAGTATGTATGATCTGTCTTTTGAACATTCTGTACTCTTCTCAGAATTCACTTTTACTTTTAGAACGACCATTGCTGGCTTTTAAACACTTCTGCACAAACAGTCCAATAGGAAATTCTATTTATTGAGTTGTTTTGTTATGGGTTGTTTGTTTTTTTTTTTCCGTTTTGGGTGTTTTTTTGTTTTTTGTTTGTTTGTTTTTGTTTTTTTTAAGTCTACATCTGAAAATGGATGCTTACGAAGCTTTTAAAGTTGTGTGGAATTTTAGATGGATCTTGATCTTTTTCACTGGCATAAATATCAGACCTTTTTTCTTTTTAAGGAAAAATTATCTTAGAAGGCTATTTTAGATCAGTTTATACTAAGATTATTCTGAGATCTTATAGAGTGTTATATAGTAGAAGAAAAACAACAAATAATAAAAGCTGCTTTTCCTAAAATGAAACCATTGATTGTTTAGCTATCAAATTATATACTTATTCCCCCACCCCCCAAATAAATAAATAAATGTAACAGTTTCTAATTAACTGCTTTACAGCTGTTTCTAACATTGAGTATTCTTTTTGAAAAATCATTCTAAAATCTTTTCAATTGGTAAGATGTGAAGACTATAATACTTCAACAAACATTCAGCAACCTTAAGTTGTTCTTGCTCTGGTTCTATTGTTTCCAGTCAGAACAACCACCTTCTACTCACAAGTGCTGTGAAACAACTTGCCCCTGCTGGCTATTATATAACAAAAGTAACCGAGGTACCAATGGTGCAGGTACAAAGCTTGCAAAGCTCCAAGTTTCACATTCAACTGCCTCTTTTACATTCTCAGAATTCTATTAATTCTGCAATCAAATGCACACTTGCTACATACGAACAACTTGACATGCATACCCTGCAAACACTGCACTAATGATTTTATTATGAATAGAATGGAATCTTAGAATACTTCTTCATCGTACCACTTTCTCTCTGAATTTAGTGCAGGCCTTTGGTGCACAAAAGCTACTTCAAAGTCCTTCAGAAGCCATTTGTGTTTCCTGTGTTTCTTTCAAGGAGAAGGAAGAAAAGCAAATAAATATAAAATATTCTTTTGAAAACAAATATACTTCAGAGTATTTCTTTTTTGAAGAAAGCTGTTGAAGACATAAAAGAATTCTAATATATGAAATTACACAGCTCGTAGCAAAAATGTGTGACTTGCAAACTCAGTATCAATAATATAGACTAACTTAGAGAAAGTATGGTTCTCTGTTTCATTTTCTTTCCTCACCCTACACTATGAAGAGCATAAAAAAATCTCTCTAAAACATTTGCAATTCCATTAAAATTAAGCAGTAGCTCCTTTCACATGAGAGCTTCTAAAAACTCTAAACACTGTAAAATTTAGGAAAACAATAATCAGACTGTTAGTCAAAATGCACTTCTATAAAAAATAATTTGCAGGTTACACTATTATAACTCAGACTACAAACATATTTAAATAAGCAAAACTTACATTCATTCTTTGAGCGACTTCTCTAAAACTAGAAAAGTCTGATAAGGAAGGAATCTGTGCTGCATTGACTATTCATGACTTTTTTTTTTTTTCCTTTCTGATGTTGAATCCTTTCTCATCTTTATCTATTTATGTGAAGTTTTTGTGCACCACAGAAAGAAACCCTATGAATACCACTGCGCCTATTTTCTCCTGTTTACTTCTGAAGGTCTGTTTTGAAATAGACTTCACAAATTAACAAAATGTAGCCTAAATTTAAGGTGGATGTGGATGAATTGGGAAAAATAATAATAATAATATTTTTATAACTACGTCAACAGCAAGAGGAGGGCTACGGAGAATCCTTTGTTGGATGCCAAGTGTAATTTGGTGACTTGGTGACCAAAGATCAGGATAAGGCTCGTGCATGTAATGCCTTCCTTGCCTTTGTCTTTAATAGTAAGACTAGTTACTCCCTGGGCACACAGCCCCTTGTGCTGGTAGATAGGGATGGGAAACAGAATAAGCCCTGTATGATCTATAATGAGATGGCTTTGGACCCGCACCGAAAGCTGGATGCTCACAAGTTGGTGGATATGGTTACCAAGCACTCTCCATCATTCTTCAGCAGTTGTGGCTAATTGATGATATCCTGGCAGACTGGAGGCTGGCAAACGTGACGCCCATCTTCAAGAAGGGCCAGAAAGATGATCCTGGTAGCTACAAACCTATCAGTCTCACCTCAGTGCCTGGGAAAGCTATGGAACAGATAATCTTGGGAGCCACCATGGACCAGTTAAAGGTCAAACAGTGGATCAGGACCAGTCAGCATATTAGAGAGTATATGTAACAGCAGGCAAGTTAGTAAATGTAAAAAAGGTCTTTTCCAACCTGAGTGATTCTACAATTCTATGAATAGTTACTTCTGCATTAGCTCTACAATACTACTACATATGAGAACCATTAAACCTGCTGTTAGTGCAGACATTTCATTTTGCAGAATTATTTCCTGGAATTTCTATACATCTGAATATTTTCCTCCAGAATAGCATGAATATTACATGTAAAAAGAAAAATAAATGTAAATGCTCACTTTTTTCCTCCCTAAAAAACATCAATGTTAGGGGGAAAATAAATAAATAAATAAATCTTTGTACATTCAATTCCTAAAATATTTAAGAGATTTCAGGACACATCTTACCCTCAAGTAGCTCTAGCTTAGTGGAAGAAATAAGAACTACATGCATTCAAGAAGAATTACTTATCCCTGATGCTAGCATACTCAGTTAACAGCACTGTCTGCTCGTTTTTATAAGACTATGGACGAGAGTAAAATGGAGAATTTTTTGAATGGGAAATAGAGATACATTTCTTATGGCTATTATTAACGGATGAGAATTTGAGCTGACCAGGCTCTGGAGAAGAATGGAGTAGGATACAAATGGAGTAGGATACAAGGGTCAGTATTGGCTACATTGAATACAGAGTATCCTCAAACCACCTCTTAAAAATTTATTCATTCAGCTAAATCAGAGCATAATAAAGAAAATATTTGGAAAAAAAGATATTTAGTAGCTGCATTCCAATGTGAAGTATACTCTTAGACATACATTTACTAACTTGCCTGCTGTTACATATACTCTCTAAAATGCTATAAATTTTTATGATATATTCTGGTCTACTAGAAAAGGATTACAGCACTGTGACAAATGAAAACATGAATCAATTCAGTCCAGTAGGACTGTAGTTCAGATTCAGACCATATTCACACAACAGCAGTCTGCTGAAATATGAATTTAGAATCATGTGATCAAGCAGACATAATGATTCACTGGACATATACGTTACAGAAAGTAATGAAGTGGATTATTTTCCATAATTAATTGGTTTTACATAGCATAAGATCCTGATGCCATATATTCTCATCAGGACATACACAGTTTACTCCAGTATCAAAAGCAATACTGGACTGCCACACTGCAGGATAGACAGTTTGCTCACCCACTGGCATGTGAAAATATCTCCAGTTACACTGTCAACTTAAAAAATCATTAATTTATTTAAGGCCTTACTGACTCTGTCCCTTAAACTCTTTCCATTTTGAACATTATTAAACTTTTTTTCCATCCCTCTTGTCTGATGTTTATCTGGGTATATTATAAAAAGACTACAGTACTAATCTGGAAACCCAGACAAAGCCATAAGTGCTTTGCAGGTGTGTTGTGTTAGCTTATAAGGAGCCATATGCTAGTAAGATGGGAAAGCAATGCCCATATGGTATCTCTTTTTCTTTTTCCTGGTATCTAAAGATCATAAAAGATATATACATTTGTTAATATCTGAAAAGTAGATATGTTCATAATAATAAAGTATTAAATTGTATTCAACCAATCAGTGAGTCAATATTATCAAGGTAAGCACAAAGTTAGAAGGATTTAATATAACTGAAAGCCTGGGTTATAATTACGGTCAGTCAATGTTCTGCTCAGTTTTAGATGTTAATGATGTTCAAAACTCAGATCAATAATAGCTAGCAAAAACTTAAATAACATTCTGCAGAAGTAGCCCCTAAAGCACAGCTAAAATGAAGTACAAGTTCATGTATGTAAATGTTTCCAATGATATATGTCGTAGTATCATGATGTCTGTGTTGGAATCATAGGTCTGGGTTGGAAGGAACTTTAAAGACCACATAGCTCCAACCTCTGTACCATGATCATCTATAAATGTTATTATGATCATGCATTTGCTTTCCAGACCTTTCCTGGAAAAAATTTATATACCTTTCAGTGACCGTTCTTGAAGTTGCTAAAATGAACGGGCAAAGACAGGCAAGTTGTAGAGTGATATGATAGCTGACACAATATTACAAAAATTATGGCCATTCTCTCAGTCTAATTTCAAAATTGTTTTGGAGGTTTTCATGCTGGTAGATCTTCAGTTTTTATATTTCCTAGAAATATAAGCTTTCCAGAATAATGCTGGTGGAAATGACTTCTACATTAAATATATTTGTGATATACTCTATTAAAAGTATTAAATATTCTCCAAAGCTAAGCATAAGCTAGGAACACTATTCTGCATACTGCTTATATACATGCTTTCTAATATTGCCAGACATACTTCCTATTTAACTTGAAAATATCTATTTTACCATCCACCTTGTGTGTGGAATAAAATTATATTAATTTGTGTGCACCAGTTAGGTTTGGGAAATAGAGGTAAGGAAGGCCAAACTGTGCCTCCAAACCATCAAGGTGATTGTTTGCTCTGTTATTTCTTTCAAGTTAAAGACATGATTTTGGAGAAACAAACCAGGAATTAAAATACTTTTAGTATTTATTAACACATGCTAAGTAAACAAGCATGAGCTAAGTATTCAAAATTTGAATGCATAGTAGGTTATACAAAACACTCTCTACCTCGAAATTTCATGTGCTTACATAAATGTATATGTTAAGATTGTGTAAATAAAGTGAAAAATGTTTAAAAATTCATATGCTGTAAAATATTTCACATTCTTACATGGTTAAATAATCTTTTTCAGATTTTAGCACCCGATTGTTATTGAACAGAAGGTTTGTTTTTTGTCTTGGTGATAACCATTTTAACACAGAGAAAAATCTCAGCAGTATAATGAAGTTTGCCATCACACAATGAAATTGTAAGATATCTGTGTTGTATTACTTTATGTAAAAGCAGTGTTCCTTTTTTTCTTAAACAGTGTATTGAATCTTCTATTATATGTTGCAGTAAGGAAAAGAATATCACAGATCAGAGTGAGATTAGATTAGTGTCATAACAGGGCATGTTTGAGAATTGCCTTCTATTTTGGCATGAGTGATTTAGTGGTTGCTAGCAGAAGTAACAGATGGGAAAAACAACTGGGTCAGAAAAACGTCAAGACAAAAACTAAGCACTGCAAAAATAATAAAACCATTAGTAGAATAGAAATAGAAATCAGATTTATTTTACTTCATCTATTAGTTTAAAATAAGTAGGCAGTTATAAGATATGAAATGATGCCCCTTACTGACTTATCAATCCTTAAATTCTGCTACAATATGCACATCTTATAAAAAATACAACCCCGAAGAAGTAGTGAATAACAATTAGATACTGGAACACAGATATCAGTGGAAGTTATGAGGTACACCAGAGCCTCCAGAGTTTCATTTGGATAGCCTGTTTAACATGAGCTGCAGTTGTCCTCCAAATGAAGATGACAACATTAAATTTCAAAGTTTCAGAAGATTTAAGGATCTGCAGAAAGCATTTTGTCCCTTTACTGTAATTAGTAGCTGCAAAATACAGAGCGTATATGGAAAAAAAGAAAACTGCAATCTACACAAGGGAACCTGCGTTAGAAAGGAGTTGGACCAGACGATCTCCAGAGGTCTCCTCTAACACCCAGAATGCTGTAACTCTATATGTGAAAAATTGGGATCATTTTTTCTAAAGCCTGCCCTGTGTACCTATGAATACTGGGTAATACTTCCAGACCACTGAAATCTTCCATGCTGAACTGTCAGCTTAGGCTGCATGCACAGCATGCAGGAAGTTCAGTTGATTAAAACTTTACTCAAGAGAAGTTACACATATAATCACAACAAATTTTGTGCATCTGAGCACCAAACTCTACCTACTGGGAGATGAACATCTCCCTTTAAATAGTTTGATATTTTGCTTTGGCTGTAGTTGCTAGCAATACTGAGAAATGCTTATTTGATTAGTTAACAGCTAACTAACATGATGAGCACTCTTAACTAGCTTACTAGTTGGTCCCTAACTTTAACCATTCCTCCCTGCATAATTACCATACACCTAGACAGAGTAGGGGGAAAAAACAATCAAACAGCACGATATAACTTTGTAATTTCAAATGTGATTTCACATTTCAGTACCTTTCTTTGTAAGCATAGACTTAAAGTTTGCAGTTCTTCAAGTTTAACAAATCTCTCATTTCTGCTATCTAATATCAGTTTTCATAACCTTTTTATGTAACCTGTGTTAAATCATAAAGTTTTTGAACAATATATCATGGGTATGCTCACAACATCTCAAGATAATTCACCCAATTACTTCAGAAAACTTAGTCCAGATGTTATTTAAAGTTGTCTTTCTGGTTTATCATACTGTGAATATTCTTTAAAAGAAGAACTTATAGTCCTTTAGATGATGTAAATTATATAATCAAGAAAAGCATGCCTGTACTGACACAGCTCCACACAATCATCAGATTTGGCTTCCCTTTAGGTGTCTGTGCATAGCCTTCGCATGAAGAAAAGCGAGGAAATGGAAATTAATGAGCACTGTGATATACAGATCAGTGAATTAACAACAGCTAACGCAAGTGATATGATTATGCATTGCTTTTTAGTGTAATAAAAAGGTAGGCTAGTTTGTTACTTAACACTTTCTCAGAAACCTTTAGTATTATTTTCTACCCACCCTTTTCCTCTTCGAAGCATTTCATAACCTACCTCCATAGGCACCTACAACTTCAAGACAACATTCTTGGATCGTGACAGAAATTTCACCTTGCATTATTTGAAAAACAAACTTTTAACAAAGCAATTTGGGTGTTCTCTCTCTTAACAGAAATCATACTAGAAAGACACATGAAAGCAACAATGTGGGCATAGAGTAGGAACTAAAACAAGAATGGTGGCATAATAGATAGCCAAAGGTTATCTATAGGAAAAACTCACCAATTCTGATGCCTTCAATCTAGATGGAAAATGCTGAAGCTGTTCACCCAAACTCCATGAAGGAGCAAACTCTCAAAAGAGATGCTGCTATCGTGGTGGTCAGACCTTAAATGAAGTCTAGGAGAGGCGGAGTCAGGCTCCACCCCTTCTGGGAGCACAGCTGAATTACCTTCACCTGTGCTCCCACGGCTGACCCTACATTCGCCTCAGCTGTTTAATCAGAGGTTCAGGCTGTGATTACCAATTTCCTATACAGTGGGTTTGGGAACATTCTATTTTATTGATACAAGGAAGGCTGTTTCTTTAACCCAGATATTCTATTTTATGTAATGCACAACATAAGTTGTACTGAAAGTATAAAAAGACTTAGGCAAAAAACACAGATGACTACTCTTGCAAGGCATCCCACTAAAGGTGTGAATCATTTGCGAGTAAATTGTAATCACATACAATTAGAAACGTGCCGAATAGAAAGCTAAAGTGACTATACCAATGTTTCATTAAGGTATACCAAGCTTCCACAGTTTACTTCACAAACATGGTAAAAAGACAGAATCAATCCCATATAGAATACAGCAGACAGCCTTGTTTTTCCTCTATCAAAGTTATTTTAAAATGGTTTCTTAAATAAGTACATTTTACACCTCTCTGGATATATTTTTGTCATTTCAAAAATTTTACTAAAATATTACTAAAAATGAATATTTGATTTTTTTTTATAGTTACAAGAATCACATTTTGAAAACAATTAGCACTTACCTTTACTTCTTGAGCTCTCCTGATTCTTTTCCTGCTGCAATTAAAAGAAAAAAAAATTATTATTTTAAGTAATAGTTACCATGTAAACCATAGATACACAGATCCGAAAGAACTTATAGTCTAGTTCATCCTCCTTCCTGTTCAGAGATGTCAGCTGTGCTGCAGAAAGATTACTATACTGCCTGTTTTTAAAATCCCCTAGTATTTTTCATAATGACAGTGATTGAGCACTTGAACACACTACCCGGAGAGGTCATGCAGTCTCTTTTACACTACATCTATCTTGGGAGATATTCAGAATTCATCTGCCTAAGCCCCTTTGCAATGTGATATTATTCTGAGGTTAGACCTGCCTTAATCAGCTGGTTGAATTAGGTGAGCACTGAGGTGACAATATGCCTAAATGATTCCATGAGCTGAGGAAGGGTGTCCAGAACCCCAGAAGCAGAGCTAAACTGTTATCATAATTAGAAAGTTTCATCCCAACAGACAAAATGGCTGCAGGACACTGACAGGAGATATGTCTGCCAGCCTGGGAAACACAGTCCTGGCAGCTCAGCCTTCAGCCTAGTGAGTCAGCAAGAGAACCAAGGACATCCCTGTAGTGCATCTGCACTCCAGACAGCCGGAGATGTCCTGAAGATACTATTGGTAAAAATGAAAAAAGCATCAGAAGAAAAACTTGTGACCTCACGAGGTGAAAAATAGCCTGCAAAAGAGGAAATTGCCCTTAAAAAAGCTAAACAAAATGGAGAGCAATCAAGAAGATATGATAGATGAACTGTCTGCTGTGCTCTATTCTGTTGGAACCGATAAACCCATGGTGGTATCAGATACACCTGATGGGGATCAGGATTCTCAAAGCAGCCTACTGGAGAGTCTAATCAATTGTTTTCCTCCCAACCTGCATCATCCAACATCTCAGCTATCAAAAGAAGTCCTTCTGCTTGAGCAAGTGACAACAGTAAGACTGTCACATATTGCCTTGTGGCGTTACCTACATGAACATGAAGTAGGTATGAAGAAGTGGCACAGAAAACCCATTCCTGTATTTCAAGCAATGAGGCAATCTAATTTCCCTTTGTAAAACAATATGCCAATGTTCCTTCCAACTCAATCCTCCAAATGTACATACATCAATATGTTTTTTTTCTTTTTTTCCTGTTGTTTCAAAACAACAAAGTAGGTCAAAACCTGCACCTACCTGGAACTCACATCTTCAAAACACTCCATGTCTACATGAAATGCACTGGTCAGATTTAAAGAAAAGAAAGAAAAAAGAAAAAACCCACACATACACCTGTTTTTATTGACTATAAAATATGGGGTACCTGATTTTAAAGCTTTTTCACAAACATGCCTAATGTTTCCTGAATACAATAAATGGTATTCCTTGATTACAGCCTAAATTTCCAAGTAAATCTAAAGTACTGATTCTCATGTCATCCCAGATTTAGCAATGATTACCTCCTCTGACACCTCTTTTTAAAGTGTCTATGTCTAGTCAGCATTTGGTTAAAACGACCTAGCCAGTGCTTCCTTTTTGTCTTCACAAAGGAGAATATTTTCCTTTTCATTTTCTCTCTCTTCAGAGGTCAGGGAGCAAAGCTCAGACTTTGCTATAACAAGCCAGAGGAACTCAGAGGAATCTTATTCTTGTTCAGCAAGATGGACTTATTAAAAAAGAAAAAAATGTGGTAAAAAGTCAGAGTTATGTTAACATTCAGACACTGCAGCATGTAGGCTCAGAGGACACTGTCACCCCACAAGCCTGGCTAGTCTAATTTACACTCCTTCCACTACTTTACTTCATAATTATAAAGAATGGGATGTTTTATTCCAACAAAGCTGCAAAGACTGCATCTGCTGCTTAGACTACAATAAGCAGACTCTGAAGGTACTGATTACAAAAACACAGCAGCCTGGTAGGAAAGCAATCCCAAGAATCCTGATTTCAAAGAAGAAGGAAAAGGATACCAAGAAAAGGAAAGTTGGGCAAAGCTGGGAGGTGAACAAATAAATAAATAAATAAATAAATCTTTGGATGAAATTTTAAAATGAAAAAATGAAAAGAAAAAAAAATTTTTTTTTTTTTTTTAAAGTAAAATCTTTTACAAACATTGTTTTTATTTCAGCTGGAGATTACTGAGCAACACTGTATTGCTTCAATTTCTCAAAAGACTCTATCTACAAAGACAGCCTTTCCTAGCAGATCACAGAACAGCCCCAACACAACATGCCTTCTGCTAGTGAGACCCTCAACAGCAGTCAAGCTCATACAGATGGAAGGAGAAGTATGCAAGCCTGAAGTTACTTCGAGGTTAACAGGGATTAGAGCAGGTACAGCATCTCTGAATTACAAAATGAGCTCTCTGATAGGAAAGGCCTGCCATCTTAACAGCTTCTGCAACTCAAAACATAGCAAAGAAAACACTGAAGTAAAACTTATACTGAAGATGAAAAACACCCAAATCACTCTTCATTGTTATTAAAAGATATGAGAATGTGGATTAACATATACAGAAAGCCATTAAAATCAATGATTTATGTTATTGAACAAATGTTATAAGCACCTGTAACTTAGGAAAGAGTTCACAAACTCTTCCTTATTGAAAGGAAAAACACGAAAGAAGCCATTCTTCTAGGCTTCAAGCTGCACCAGGGGAGATTTATGCTGGACATTAGGAAATACTACTTCTCTGTTAGAGTGGTCAGGCAGTGGAATGGGCTGCCCAGGGAGGTGGTGGAGTCACCAACCCTGGAGGTGTTCAAGGAATGTTTGGATGCTGTGTTGAGGGACATGGTTTAGTGAGAACTATTGGTGATGGATGGATGGTTGGACTGGGTGATCTGGTGGGTCTTTTCCAACCTTGGTTATTCTGTGATTCTGTAAGCAAACAATCATCAATTTTCACTTGCATTATTGCTATCTGTTAGGGAGTTGATGCTAGTTGTCAGTAAAATTAAAAAATTGTTCCCCATATCCAATTAGAAGCAGTGCATTTCAGCAGTGAGGGCAGTGATGTGAAAGACAAGCCACGTTGCGAACAGTCATGCAAAGATACACCATGAACTGAAGAGCATCTCAACCACCTCATCCACAAATGCACTGATGGTGATGAGTGTGTTGAAAATAAATGTGTTTTGAAGCTGAGAATTTGCTCTATCAAATAATGTTATTGTGCTCTTTGTACTCATTCCATTTTCCAAGGAAATCAATAGGAGGCATTACTATGGGAATGAACAATGTATTTAGCACTCAAATAAAAACAGAATCATTAAATGAACCACAGTTTTATATTATGATCTAGTGTTTAAGTCATCTGTAAATAGAACAAATCATCATGTGCATAGCTTTTGCATCATTTTATGTTGCATCATACTGCACCAGTTTCATGCAATGTATCGATGCATAGCATACTAGAGCTGTAAAGATGGTCCAGTTTGTACCCATAGGCTCTTGCCATTAGGCACCAATTCAAAGAGTCTGGCTCAGTCCTATTTGTACTCTCCCTTCAGGCATTTATAGACAGTAATACATAGTCCCTGAGCTTCCTCTTCTCCAGGTTGAACAGTCCTGAATCTTTCAACCTTTCCTCACAGGAAAGTACTCTGGTCTCCCTTTGTGGAACATTATATATAATACACACACACAAAATTAGACTTACTTTCCTTAATGAAAGATAATAGTATTCACTGTATATATTCGTTTTGGTACTATCAAAAGATGCGCCAGATTTGTATAAACAAAGTGGGAGAGAGACCTCCAAAAAGCAATATTTTAGCATACTGGATCGTCACTGGAAATTCTAAAGGCCAGTATGAATATTGCATTATCTTCTCCCACATGTGAGTTCCTAAAACTGCAGGTACTCTCACAGTTGCTGAGAAGTATTATAATTCCTTACAATATAGTGCTATTTTTCCCCTCAAAAACCCACACAGATGGATTTTAGCTGTACAATTCCCATTGACATTAATGGGAGTAATTTGCCTAAAACCTCTGCTCATTTTTAAAAATCTCATAGATGGTTTTTAAGTGTAATTTTCTAAAGTGTAATTTTCTAAAAAGGACATAATGTGTGTTGCATTTTATTATTCAGCCTGTCTGAGGCTCATTCAGATCTTATCTTTCCTCTCTGAAAAATTTTATCTGGATAGAAGAATATCTGCAGAAAGAATGACAATTAGAGTGTATAGATACATCAGCACTAACATCAATTATTTTCTTACAATCCAGGAACACAAGTAACATTTAGTCTGCGTTAGGACATAATTTTGGATAAGAATTGTATTCTATCTACCAGTATTGATTAAAAGCAATGCGTTGAGAATTTTCTAACAGTACACTGTTTCTACTATTCACTTTACAAGGGCAGATAAGGTAGTGTTGCAAAGGAAAAGAGAAGTTAATGATATGAATATTAATCAGCTGCATCTGCCCATAAAACATAAAACTACATGTTATAGGATTATATGCATTTTACCAGAGATCTAATGAAAGGTAATACTGCATTATCCATATAGGAATCCAGAACACAGTATTAAGATTGTGATTTTTTCTACTGAATCCTAGAAATTCCCAAGTTAGCTCAGTATCTATCCGTTGCATTTCAGCTGCTTTTTCAAAAATCAGTCATAGCTATATACTCTACAATTATATCAACAATAAGCTATCCAACAATAAATTATCATCAGTGAAGTAGGTAATGAATATTTTCTCTTGGGGTAAGTGTCGAAAGCAAGTAGCTTTAAATAAAACAAAAAAAATATGCAGAAACCTCCAGTAACACAGAAAACATCTAAAGTTCTGAGGTAATGAATGAGTAATTTTTAATTATAGATGTTTAAAAAAAAAAAAAAAAAGACAGTAAAACAACTATTTCACTTTCCTGATTCCAACCTATTACTGATACTTGGATAAACTAACAGAACTGACTAAATTCTATTAAATAATGCAACATCAGTTCTGTATTATTTGCACTGATGTACAATGTCTAGAAAAGAGTAATAAAACCTAACGGCATTTCTATGAGCCACTCTAGAGAACAGAAGAGTCTGCTGATGTCTCAGGAAAGTATTAGACCACATATCACCTTAGAAATTACAATTATACGTTGTTTATTCAAGGTTGTGCACCCAGAATTATAGGTTATGCCTTAACCAAATGGTCAGTAAATTTGTTTTGGTTTGTTTTCATGGGAAGAGGAGAAGAATAAGGAGTAAAATTACTATATTTCAAATTACTATTATGCCAATACATTCTTATTTGGAGAATAAGATTTGGAGATAATTTGAAGTGATAATTTGGAGATAATTTGAAGTGCAAAAAAAAAAAAAAAGTAATTTGATAGAATAAATATTCAATAAATGTGATTAACACCATGCAATGCTTAAAGAGATATTTAATGCTGCTCTACTTAGTTCAGGAAGCATGAGCACTGGTATTTTACAAGCTGCATTAAATGCCAGCTCGGAAATACCAAAGAGATAAAAAGACAGTTGAAATGAAACAGTCATCTCTTGTTCATTTCTTACGTCACTTTCAAACAGTAAAAAAAATTTAGTTATTAAAGTTTGGGTGATATTTGTTTTAAATTTGATATTTAAATCTTTAAATTTCTCTGTTCTTAAAAGCATTTAGGCGTAGCCATATCGACACAACACAGATATGAACAGTAAATCTTTTCATTAAGGCCTCACTATACTCTCCAATGTCTTTGTGCATTAGGCCCAAACAGAGCTAGCAAAACCATCTAAGTTTTCATGATGCACGGAAACATCCGACTCCATTATTAGAAAAACAAATAAAACCAGCATGGGTTGTGTTTGTTTGCTTGTTTGAAAATGAAATCCGGAACTGAAAGACATCAAACACTCATAATTCTCTGTTGAAGGGAATCGAGCAGAGCAACAGATGAAATGTTCACCTGATGAGATTTTTCCCAGAAGGAGTTATGAGAAACAAATAAAATGTCCTAAGCTTGGATTATCTATACAATGCCAATCGTAACTTCAAAAGAGTAAAAATGACATGTCACAGAATCACAGAACATCACAAGCTGGAAGGTACCTATAAGGACCCCGAAGTCTAACTCCGGGCTCCACTCAGGACCACCTCAAATCCTTCTTCCTGCCTTTGCCCACAACTTCATCTTGCATCCACTGTGCATCCCACATCCTGCATCTATACTCCATCAACCTGCACCCGTCCCACCCTGCCATAGAGGTGCTGCTACAGAAGTGACATCTGTGGCCATCCAGGCTTGCAGCAAGACTTGCATAGGGACATTCTGGTCTAGGTGCAACACTGCAGTTCCCTTAAAGCATGCCCTCCATGATGAGCCTAAAGAATAAGGTGAAGCAAGAGGCAGCCCTTGCTGAGTGTTGTATTGTGTTTGTCCCATGGATGTGGCAGAAGCCTGAGCATGTGCAGTCTTGTGTGTTAAATAGTCATCCAGGCCCCTGTTCCCCCCCCTTGGGAGATTGGGTTGGGGGGGGGGGGGGGGGGTCTCAGTCTGCTGGGGGGGATGCAGTGTAGTGGTGGCTGCCTCCTGGTGGTGGTCCTTTCCCTAGGGCTGGAAGGTAGCATGTGGGGCTTGGAGCAGGTGGGTTCTATCTTCTGTATGGTAAGGTGGTATTTGCTTTCTAAGCACAGGTAAAATCTAAACTCTTTTGAAGTACAATCTCACTACCATGACCTTATTCTATGACCCTTTTTTTACCTGTAGTTCTCCACAAGTAAAAACTAACTTTGCCCCAGGTTTTGGATACGCAATGCATGCATCTAAGTGCATATCCTGTATACACTATGGATGCTCTGAAACAATATCAACAACATAAAATATAACAAGGGAAAACTAAGCCAAACAATCAACACTAAATTTTAGGAATCCTGCTGCAGTAATACATAATATCTGCCAGCACAAGCAGTTTCAGAAGTTTCAGAGAAGTAATAGATGTAAACTGACAAATTAATTCAGGAAATGCACTGCTCTGGACTTACCTGCTCAAACACAGTAATATTCAGCACAACCCTAGTCATTCTTTTTGTTTATGCACCACACAATTATCAGAATTGCTGCATTACACTAGTAGCCTGTGACTGATGGTTTGGGGTTTGTTTGTTTGTTTTTTCCATAATCATGCATCTTTATTTATTCATTATTTAGGCATCTGTCAATTCCTTGAATACTACCAACTTCTCATTCTCGTAGGGGTTCCCCTGTGAGTACAAAAGTTTAAGCCTCTGCTACAGCTGCTCTGACTGGTGTGGTTTCTCTCTGTCCTTGTTAAGCATGCAGACTTTAGGGAACGTGCTGAACAGGAAGCATCTCATGGTAAATAGATGCTACATTATTTACAAAAGTCAATCAAAAAAAGCCATCCAGAGGGACCTGGACAGGCTGGAGAAGTGGACCCATGAGAACCTAATAAGGTTCAACAAGGCCAAGTGCAATGTGTTGCATTTGGGCTAGGGGAATCCCAGATCTTTATACAGACTGGGAGAACTCCTTGAGAGCAGCCCTGCAGAGAAGGACTTGAGGACCCTGGTAGGTCTATTGTGGCCCTTTCCAACCCAGGCCATTCAACGATTCTATGAAAATAAATGGTGGAGCAATATCTTATATTGAAATCAGTACTCTTACTACTTGTTAATAACAGTGATATTTCATGAGAAGGGCAGACAGATTGCCTAACTTGAATTTCTCAATAGTATGAGATCAGAACAGTCCACTCTACAAAAGCAAAATAATAATAATAATAAAGTGTTAGTATGTGGCTTTATCAAATATGGTTTTATCCAAATTATACAGCTGATATATGCTAAGGCTACATGCCTTATTTTCAGAAAAATTATCACTGTTCAGAGCCACTACAGTGCTTCAATTTATTAAAAATCCATATCTGAAAATATAAGTCAGGGAACAGTTTTCTGTGGGGATTTATTAGTGCATGGCTGTTATCAAATTACTTAGAAAAACACAGGTTTCTGAACTATAGTTTGAGTAATGATGCATGCAAAATAGTAATGGTAAATATAATAATTGTTGTTAAATATTTATACATTAATAAATGGCTTTACATATTTATATCTACCAGTACAAACAAATCTACTTTAAGTTAGAAAACTGTCTAGACTATTTCACTGTGACAGGAGAATGACTGTGCTACAGTAATGTCTACTTTGACTCTTCTAGAATACTGGATATTACTAGGAAGAAAAGCACAAAAGACGAGTATTTACAAGCTGGAACTAGATAAATTTGATGAAGTACTTCAGACGACAGCAGAATCTTTGAAAGAATGTTTTACTATATTATGTCACTGATTATGTTTATTTACTATTATGTCACTCTGAGCATACAAATAGAAAGAGAGGAGAGGGGCTGCACAGCAACATACACTCACGCCAGAACCCTTTGTGATGCTTTTTATGAGATCTTAGTAAAGGTTTTATTCTACAGCAATTATTCTTTCCTTAACTCAAATTTCATTCTCTGCATTGATTCAGCAGTCCTGAATCAATACCACTACATGGAGGATTCCAGATGACCAGGAAACTGTTTCTCCATTTTATCATTAGTTATGGCCCAATATAGCCATCATCAGTCTCATCCTTAGATAATAACAATTTCTGCCATCTATGGAGGTGGCCTGAATGAATTAGGGTGGGGCTGAATTCCTTGTCTTGAATATGGCCAGGCATGCAGAAAAAATATATTGGCTTTATTTATGAACTGGAACCTTGCAAACATTTCTGAAGTTATTACTCAGATCAGATTCATATCCTATTCATAATCAAATTCCAAGTCCGTCATCAAACTGTTTTCAAAGACAAAGTATTGAGGCATTTCTACAACTTTGTCATTTTTCTGGAATGCCTTACAACACATTTCACATTCAGTGACACAAAATCCTACTCTAGTGAGGAAAACAACTAAAAACCAAAATGTTAAGATGCAATGTAAAAGAATATTCCTGTTGAATGTTAAGAAGTATGACATGAGTTACTGAAACTTGGAGTGGGGCAAAAGGACAGCTAATATTATTTGAAGTGAACTGAAGACAAAAAAAAAGTGAAATAGTCAAGAAGTTTCAAGATCTGAGACAATAATACTTGTATTCTCCAAGACTGCAGGAAAGATAAATAAACTTGGAACAAAATCCAACTATTTTCAAATGTAACAACGTTGTACAAATGTAAACTGGTATTTAAAAAAAATGTTTGAAGAATATCATTCTTCTACTTTACCAACAAATTTCAACTAGCTAACTAGAATCAGAAAATTCAAAGAGGAAATGTCAAGTAAGTGAATAATTATTCAGTTTACAAAATGAGGCGGGGTACATTCCAGTTTGTCTGTGCACCAATGAAGCTTAGTGCACTTGTCAGCATTATATACTACGCTCATCACTATTTGATATTTTTATATTGATTTGTCATACTTCTTACCACATTATAAGTACTGTCTATCCTACATGGCATGACTTCCATTTTAATGAACAAAGATTATAAAGGTTAATAAAGATGATACAAGTCTACATGTATCATCATCTTCTAAGCTATTAAAATAGTTATTAAACTCTTGGGGAAAAAATGAGAAGAAACAGCAGAAAAGAACAAAATACAGTTTGACTAACATTAAAAAACAACAACAAAAAAAATATATATATATATGATGTAAAATTGTATACAGTCCAGTTCACAATAAAAGGATTACAACTTGGCAAGAAAGGCATAGAAAAGAACTGGATCTCTTACAATTTCTGTAGTGACACCCACTTTAAGTATCTGGCCTCCTGGATCTTAGAAATTCAAGTGGCACAAATTTGAACAGGAGCAAAGCATCTCAATTTTTATATATAATAAATCTCTTCCAGCTTTCTGTTGCTACTGCGATAGGAACTTGTGATGACGATTTAACATGGTAATAGAAAATGAAAACATATAGTCATTGAGAATCTGAACTCATAGCTGATAGTAGCAGCTGCAGCAGCTGATATCAGATAGAGATTGTGCTTGTACCAACTCCCAAACATCATTGCCTTATCTAGTCAGATATTAACTGGTACTCCTCTTCCTAGACAGCTACGTAATGAGGTCAACTTTGGTGGGGTGATGTTAGGTAATGACATCACTGTCATACACCACTACTTTTTTTTACCCCTTTCTTTCTTTATTTCCAGGCCGACACATCAAATTAAAAAGCTACGTGATGCATGTGGATCTCATCATCCCTTAAAACAATTGGGTAAGTTTAATTGCTTCCACAGAGGTGATCTTCATATTGAGAGCACACAAGGAAAATGAGGAAAATGTAGCAAGAAAGTACAATGGAAAAGATGTGCATCTCTCCCTTGCTAATCCCAGAGACTTCTTGACTAAAAGCTTACACATAGATGTTGCTAATGAGTTAGCAATGAAAGAAAGCATCAGCAGACAAATAGGACACACTTGCTTAAAAGTCAGCCTTCAACAACCCTTTTTTCCCTCCCAGGGAAAGATGTTTTGGAAGAAGCAATGTAGAACAAATTTCAGAGAGATCTTCTAAGCAACATCCCTAAGACTTAAAAAAAAAAAAAAAAAAAAAAAAAAAAAAAGGATAAAAAGGGAAAAAAAGGGGAAAAAATGGAAAAGGAAAAGGAAAGAAAAAGAAAAGGAAAAAAAAAAGGAAAAGGAAAAGGAAAAGGAAAAGGAAAAGGAAAAGGAAAAGGAAAAGGAAAAGGAAAAGGAAAAGGAAAAGGAAAAGGAAAAGGAAAAGGAAAAGGAAAAGGAAAAGGAAAAGGAAAAGGAAAAGGAAAAGAAAAAGAAAAAGAAAAAGAAAAAGAAAAAGAAAAAGAAAAAGAAAAAGAAAAAGAAAAAGAAAAAGAAAAAGAAAAAGAAAAAGAAAAAGAAGTTTTGAGTATGTAAAAAGAGATAGAAAAAGTGTTTACTTGATATCAGCTTATTAAAATACAATGATAGTAATGAGAATTTGAACAACAACAACAAAAAAATGGCCAAGCCTATTACCCACAGGAAAAAGTAGATTAGAATATAAGATATATTCAATCTCCCTGAGAAAAGCAAACTAAAAAATTAATTTTCTTAAGACTTCTTTACCACAGTTAGACAAATCAGGGGGGAAGGAGGGATGTTATTTAAATGAAGTCCTGTAATTTGCATAGGACGAAGCTATTACATCTAGTAGGCCTCAGGAGGAAGAGAATTCTCTGGTTACCTTAGAATTGGGAGCAACAGTGACACACTCAAGAGAAGCTCTGTTCTCAGTCTTCAGCATTCAGTGCTGCATCTTACTGCAAAGGATTTCCCCCTGCACTCCCCCCTCTCTAGGACAGCGGATTTTAGAGGATCAAGTTTTATGACTTCCCAGAGCCTGCAGGCAAACAGCATTTCCAGATAAACACTATGAACTATAAACCTCCAGTTGTCTGGGGACCAGACCACACAAGAAAAGCTCAGATTATTCTTGAATCCTCAAGTACTGCTTTCTTCCCATTTCTTTCTTGGCCTGTCTGAATTTTACAGGTGTTTCACTGTAGCACAGAATGCACTATTAATCGAGGGAGAGTATTTCAGAGTCTTTGAGCAAAAAAGCTAAGAGTAAAATATGTATTCTATGCCTTGTACTCATACATTTAAATTCATCTTCAGTAAAACAAGGGAGCCTGCTTAAAACATTACATGTTTTTTCTTACTTTGTTTCATTTAAAAAATCATTTTCCAAGGATCTTTAAACTGGGCTTAATTTACATTTATTCAGGCCTCAGTTACTGAGAATCAGAGGTTAACGGGCTAACAGCAAACTGACTGGAGAGACTAAAAGGGAAAGAGGCAGGTTTTTCACAGGGATTAAAGGACGTACTCCAAACTAGAAAAATTGCACAGAAAATACTGATTTCTGTGTAACTGGATTTGATCCCATTAAAACTTCATCTAAATAAGATAAACTAAGGGCAGGGCTGGAAAGAGTTTCGATCAATGCAGCAAAATCAGTTCTTAAAAGGCATCTATGAAGGAGACATTTCTGTTAAATGTCAAAAACAAAGCACATCCTTTGTGTTGTATCCTCTATACCCACCTGGTCATTTTGGGGGCGGGTGAGGAGGAGGGGATGGGGGAAGAAAACAACAATAAAAAAAACTGTTCCCTCATAATAAAGCACTCACTTTGCCACAAGCAGGAACCAAATTCTGAATGTCCAGATTCCTTTCCTCCCTCCTTTAAATTCACCTGAGCTTTGCTCCGCCTGCCCCTGCCCACTCTCCCAGGCCCACACTTGCTCTTAGTTATGCATTATAACCCTGACTAGCCTGAATTCCACAAAATCACTATCAGGACTAAATAAAAGGTACTAAGGTGATGATGACTAAATAAGCAGTCTTTGACAGTTGTTTCTCGAGACTAAAAACAAATAGTTCCATGTCCACAATGCTATTATATATTGTTAGGCATTGTTATTATTACTGATTGTCCTCCTTACCCCATATCTGATGCGTATTCATCTAGCTGTATGTGCATGCACTAGATGTGGGGACTTGCATGTCCTGGAATATAAATATAAATGTACAGACTATACCCCATATTTCTTAGTCTCCAGCAATGAATCAGAAACTGGCAGTCAGTGTTCTGTTGGCTGCCTTCTTCCTGTTTATATATGAAAATTCACAGCATACATTTTTTCACTGAAGGATCTGGATAAATATTATTCTCTTAGTAAGAACCATACAAATAGAAGAATAAAATTCATTAGGATGCTAGGAATGCTTTCTAACGATTTCAGGAGGGAACCTAAGTATTAACAAATTGCTCACCATACTCTCAGCAGCAATGTAAAAATAATCCCAAATGAAAAGTCCCTTTCAAACTTTTTCAGTGCTTTGACTAATGAAGTACAGAGGATTAGCTAGCATGACAAAAATTGCACATGCAATTCAGACATAAGCTAATATTTTTCTGAATAACTTCATAAATGAAAACAACGGCAGTTTGAAGGTGACTGGAAATAAAATTCCCAGGAGTGTTCATTCATAGTCCTTCTCCACCCAAGTCCAAGCCAATGGCAATAGATTATATCATAGAAGAAGTGGCAGAACTAGAACAAATGTCCAGTTGTTGAGAAAAAAAAATGTTTGTAGTCTATTTCCAGCATGGCTGCTGCTCTTGAGTCCCAGTTGGATTTCCAGACAAATGACCTCTAGAAGTCACCTGTCCTGTCCAGGAAGCTTCTGAAGATCTCCAAGGAGACACACCAGCCTCCCTGGGCAGCCTGTGCCAGTGCTCTGTATAAATTTTTCCTTATGCATGGATGTTTTTCCTTGTTTTTCCTCCCAGACTACAATCCGTTCAGACTAAATATTTACTTGAAATTTCTGTGCACAAGGAGCTAAACTTCTTCACAATCCCCTTTAAAACAACGAAACCCTTATTATATGAACACCTGCTATCATCATGAACACAATTATTACCTAAGTATTATCTTGACAGATAAACAACAGCATTGTTTTCCCCATGGTCTGATGTTTAGAGCTGCTATGGTCAGACTATCATCCAAGATAAATTCCCCAGAACTAACACAAACGTGCATACACGTCACCTGATCAAAGCAAATATGACTGCTGATATTTGTGATCATCTTCTATTTGTAATAAGTATTTTGCTTGCATAACAATCTAAACATCTGAAATATTAACTGCTTAATTGAAGAAGAAAGTTTCCTAGATGGTTACTATTTACATATTTTGAGTATTTGCGTCTGTGCTAGAACTGATTATAGAAACTGACTTTAGACACATTCTGCTTTCCTAGTTGTTCTACTCTAGCCTATATCCCTAATATCAACAGCTGAACTATCCTAAACCATTTTCTTCACCTGCACATACTGCCTAGGAGAAAAAATAAAAGTCCAGATTTCCCTTGTTTTTCAAAGCACATTACCTCATCTTTTCATTGTTTTGTTTTTTTTTTTTTTTTTCTCTTTTGTATTTTCCTATATCATTTCTTTTTTTATCCTTTAAGCTTTGTTCTAAAAAAAAAAAACAAGGCCCCCTTACAGAATGTCATTTGCATCTGTTCCTTATGTATGCTTTCTTTTCCATTTTGTATGTAGTTTTCAAAGACATATGAATAATAAAGTAATAAGAAATGAAAAACAGAGGGAAAATATAATTTGTGTGTGTGTATATATATGTATGTATACATATGCTCACATATGTGCATATGTATGTGTGATCAACCCCAATATTAATCTTCTAATGTTTATTTCAAGTATTATCAGAGGATCAGAGCAACATCCTACTAGTTCCACAAATAGCCTAATATTCATGTCAGAGATCATCTGAATCTGAGTAATGATGTTTACCATACCTCATCTCCCGTTCTTGATTTTTTTTTTTCTTACATCTCCCACAGTTCATTCCACAGGCACTACTAGCCTCTTATTCCTTCTACATTTCCAAGTAATTTACTGTGCTGTTTTGCTTTACTTTGTTTAAACCTGGCAGATGAAAATCAACTGATAAAGTTTCTGATTTTGCAACTATTCAGTGCAAAGACTTCCATGTGTATATGGTTAAGTACATAATACATATTTCCTTGTACAAGGTCTGATGTCTTCTTTATTCTAATGGAACAAGATTCCCAAGAGAGAATTTTACAATTAAATATAAATGTTTGTATTTTTTTTCCCATGTGTTATATAATTCTATATATGTATATATTCAATAAAATTCTATAACGCATCATATGGAATAATTCACTAATAAGCAGACATCTTAATCTTGTTTGAGCAAAAATCTCAATGGCTTCGATTATTCCTATTATTCTGAGATAGAATCACATAATACTGGGCTGCTTTTTCAAATCTAGGATCAAGAAATAACTTGGTATTTTCTCAATTAAACTAGCCATATCTCAAAACATTACTATAAATTAACACCTTAAGTTTCCAGCAATAATTTGTACCTTCTAGTTGTAACTCACAGATTCAAAAGAAGAGGAAAAAAGTTTTTCATCATCTTTGTTGTTCTGATCACAAGCTGTAAGAGTCCCCTAGATGTTGGTCCTGTGACCACCACACCAAGCAGTAACCAGTAAATTAATTGGATATTACAGCCCACTTCCTTTCTTATTGCTTTAGAGAATACCTAGAGCAGCTTGCCTTTTTGCTATCAAAGAGCAGCATTTGGTAGATGTGAACTGCTTTAGGAGTCATGGTTCACAATGCCTAAACTCAGTGTGAACATCTACTTCATGCAGAGAAGTTTTTGTTGATGAGTTAGCTTCATCACCATGCTTCTTTGACCTGCAGTTCTCCCAGTGCTGCATGGCCTGAAATACAGTTGGTCCTGGAACAAGTATTTGCCGCCAGGAGAGGACAACAATCAATTTTGCCCCCCTGGTTCTCTCAGAATTCTGCTGATACATGCAATATCTAGCTTCTGAAACTAGAGTAGAGCTTAGCTCACTGTATTTGAAAAGTTTCTGGACTTTCAGATACAAATAGCTCCTGTTTACTTGTCAAATCAAGTCTAGATTTCTGCAGATAATGGTACTGAAAAAGTCCTTTCTTTCTAAACATCACTCCAATAAGCAAAACAAGACAGAGCTGGCACATATTTTAACCCTTGACCATAGAACAGAAGTCAGAAGTGCTAGAGAGTAATTGGTACCTTGTGACGTAATCTTACGAGGGGCTGATAGGGTCTAAAGTCGTATCCTTCCTTGGCTGGCCACCCATCTGCTCCCAGCAAAATGCATCCAAGAAGTGAAACAGCTGACCACCACATAAACATCTTTACAGGTCTGTTCCTGTCAAAATAAAATGGACAACTTCAGTGACAGAATTAATCATTATTTTAGCACAAGTGATTCTCTTTTCAATATTCAACACTCATATAAGATTTTGACTGATGAAGGGGCTGCTCTAAACTCTATCTTAGCCTTAAGACTAATACACATTACTATATTTCACACCTTGTGTTTCACTGAAAGCAATCCCATTCTCAGTCTCCCCATTCTACTTGGTTATCATTGCCTTTCTTATTCTAATGGTGCTACTTAAGTTACATTTCTTTTGTACACTAGCTCTTCTAATTTACTGCAAGACATAACTCTCATAGGATATCTCCTGAAGAATAAGCTAAGCACTGAATGATTTGAAACAAACAATGTGCTCTATTACAGACAGGCATTTTGCACAAATGAATTAAAGTTTGGTCTTTTAAGCCTGTTCAGTAACTGGATTTTAAAACAACCACAGAAAGTTCTGTTTTTGAGGTCCCCTCATGTCAAAACAGAACTGCTTATCAGATGTTCCAATGTACCTTCGACTATGGGGTTATTACAACAAATCTATCTCACTGACTGGAAGAGATTATATAATAACTCTGAGATCTCAAGTTTACCATAGAATGACATTTTTCTTCACTGATTCTGTATTAGTTCTCAGTATCACCGAGAAACAATAAATACATTACAAGAAAAACAAAAACAAAAAAGGAAGAAAGTAAGTAAGAAGGAAAAAAAAAACAAAACAAACAAAAAAAAAATTTCTCATCTTGACTTTTAATCTTGAAGAAAACGCCCTTTTATTTCTATTCATTGAAAAATATTTGAAAATAGTTTATTGTTAAGTTTCAAGGTCAGAATTGGGCTTTTTTTAGCAGTTATGAATACTAAAGCGAGCTACACACAGCTGAACCTTTGTCCAGTTTTTTGCACTTCTGGTAAATCTCTCTGTCCAACGAAAATTGCTTTAGAGAACAGTCATTCCATAGAAGCTGGAGAGGGCAGACGCATTCCACCACTCATCTAAACTGCATATATTTTAACTTCACATGGTGTAAAAGAATAGAGGCCATGCAGTTTGTGAAATTGTTTGACACTGAAAGCCTTCTTCTTTGTTCCTGTCCAAAAGTAGAGGAAAATACTTGCATTCTCAGTCTCTCACTGCACTGTGTGGTGCTTAGATGAACACTTAAAAGCTGACCTTTTAAATTCAGATCTTAAGTCTAAAATCCCAAAGCAATGCAGGGTATCTGCAGTTCTTATTTGCCTTTTCAAAAATAAAAACTACACTTTTTCAATATACAAATTTTCTGTTGAACTTATTGCACAACTTAAGTAGCTATTTCTTCTCTAAAACATACTACCAAAACCAGAGTTCTCCTTAAAATAATGCTATATTTCTATCCCAAAGAATTTGAAATTTTGCTGTTTGGAAAACTTTCTTCCATACTTTAAGTTCATGTATTCCCTACTTGCATACTTTCTATCTGAGTTTTTTTACTGACAACTATGTTCAATTTTATTTTTTTATTTATGTAAAGTAATGTGGATATATTGAGTTTTCAGCTGTCAGAAGCCTTTAAACAAATCATAACATCTGAATATGTGAATGACTACATTTAGCATGCTGTTATTAACTGCACAGGATGTTATATAAAACAGTATGTTTTTCACAGGAATTGGAGGTAGGTGGGCTTCAGCAATTTCAGAGTCATATAAATGATGAATTAAATGTTAAAATCAATGCTATGCAAAACTATTTCTCACAGGAAGCTGCTGTAAAGATTTTAAGCATGAATAAAATAGAAGTAAGAAATATATAAAATCTGAGAATTCAACAAATATACCTCTTGTAGAGCCCTTGTAAACCCTTGTAGAACCCAAGTAACCTTTAGACTTTTATGTTCTTCTGCTAACACTGGCTGAAAGACTGGTAATAAAGTTCTACTTTCATTCTCCATTCTGAAAACTTTGGAAATGATGGGCTGGGGGCAGGAATGGGAAGTCTCAGGCAGCTATTAACAATAACTACCACATCATATATCCTATGAATACAAATAGATAATTCACAACTACTTGCTGCATGTGAATAATTAATGTGTTTTCTTTTTTTCTGGGGTACATTGTTTTTCTAATTGAGTTTCACCTGCTATTTTATAATTAAACTGATTATTATTGTGGGATCCTTGTGTGCAATTTTCCATCAACCTGAGATCTGCCTGAAGAGAAAGAATAAATTTAAAGATGTGAAACAGAAAATGCTTATTCCTTGATTCTGAGTTAAGTTCTTCAGATTTAGATTTGCCTTTCTGATTGTCACAAAGCAGTCACCTTACTTTCTATCCCATTTCCAGAGCAATCACAAATCTGATAAGCACCACAGTTTTCTTGCTATTGACTTCACTCCATTTAAGTTACTTCAGAAAAGTTTTGATAAATTATTACTCATATGAGGATTCTTTAATCCAATGCCAAATTTGCTTCTCAAAACTTTCAGGTGAGGAATGCTGATGGAACGGCTGTACATTCTGAAGTGGCAGTTGGATAGCAGCTATTGTTAACCTATTGCCTCACCTAGGTATGGGAATCAAGACCACATGGTCATTCCTTTAGCAAAGCTCTGCTTCATGTTATTTGAACTTTCTGTTACTGTTCTATCATCTTCCTTCCATAGAATTTCCAAAATAATTATTACACTAAAACCTCTGTCAAACAATATTCACTCTTGTATCCAGTTTGCAACCCTCCATAAAAAATATATGGCTGTGATTTATCCATCTTATGATGTTATACATATTCATCAAGCTTAACTCTCAGTTCTAAGGGAAAAAAACAAAAACATACTGTTCAAGCCAGAACTGCAAGGAAGAAAGTTTTGATCACGGCTTTCTGCTGAAACGTTGACAGCATAAACATTAAATATTTTATTTAATTAAAGATTATCTTGCTTCATAAAATAAGTAATACTCAACTAAAAAATGTTGTTATTGACTATATTTGGCACAAGGCAATTAAACACAATTTTAGTCTTCTCAGTAGAGCAACTGGGTGTTAATCATCTAGTCTTGAAACTTTCTGACTCTCTCAGAAGTGGTTTATGTGGCAAGTTAGTTAAATCACTATTATGCTATAAGGTAGTTAAATCACTATTTTACTTACAGACAAAATACCATGAAATTGTATATTATTTTTTTACTTGGCACAGGATATTGATTTCACAGAATTAAACTGTGTGTACACTTCCAGTTCTGGTAACTGATGCCAAATAATCTTCAATGTTTCTATTGCACTCAAACCATCAAACAGTATTAACAACATGGATGAGATTCAAACACGTATTTGAGGTAGACAGTCTTTTATAAACTGAACATCCAACCTGTTTTAACTTTAACTATCAGCAGCAATTTCAACGTAAAGTCTTCTTTAATCAAAGGCACCTTTGAACAGATATATATCAGGACTTGTACATTAGCTTCAACATATACCCGCACAAATTATAGGTATTTATGGACATCCATTTCTGACCCACACTGCATACTTTATCTCAAAACTAATGACAGCTTTATGCACATTAAGTAAAAAGGGAACTGCTTTGAAAGTAGTAATTTTAATTTACTGATAAAAGCCACCAGCAAAGAACAAGTTATGCAGAGTAGGGAAAATACTGCTTATATATTCTTATTTCTTTGAAAAGTTGTGTAAAAAAACAGCATACCAATTTCCTGGTTGAAAAAAACAAACCCATGAAGACACACAAAAAAACAACCCACAAACCAAAGAAAGCCAAACAAGCAAACCAAAACCAAAGAAAGTTACATGGAAAGTTCACCAAATTACCGCAGTGATCCCTCCCAATGAGCTAATCCTTCCTGAGAAGGAGTTCTTGAGAAAATGCAACATTTCTCTCCATCTCCCTTTTCTTTCCTGTCAACATTTCCCTCTCTTCTACTTTTAAGTATTTTGTGGAAAACAAACTAAATCTGGGTTCTGACGCCTTCCTTATAAATGTAATCATGATTAATGTATCATAGAATAATCTATTCCAAAGTTTATTGTGCTTTCTAAATCTTCTCAGCATTTCACTGGTAATTTTTATTCTTCGACTGGTTCTTCATTTGAAATTGATGGAGTAAAAGAGATATTGCTATTGTAATAGTTTAGCAAATATATACTAAACAGTACATCTCCCCATGATGTAAGATTAACAAACAGAGATTGAAAAAATATTCTATTACACACAACTAGTTCCAAATGTGACAATGTATCTATGTACGATATGTAAAATATATAGTAAAAGAAAGCAAACATTATTTATATGCTGAGTAAAAACATTTACCTAAATATAAATATACCCCACTTAAAAGTATGTATGTTTAAAATTAGTTTTTCTTTCATAGAAACTGTTTTCAGAATTCCTGATAATTATGCTACCTGATTTAGGTTACTAAAAGGTCCAGCCAAAACATTCAGCGTTACAACATAACTCATTTGAAAATACAGCCACTGTATCCAAATAAACTGATTTAATCAAATCATCTACACAGGGTAGTAAATGAAATTTTAAATACTACCTAGCATTGTGTTCCTACTACCCTTTTTCTGAAAGGACACATTAGGAATTAACTTGCTTTTATTTAAAAGGTATTTTTAACATCGGAAGGAATAGTACTGTGTACCCTTCATGATACATCAGTTTTTTTCACGTACTATTAATATGAAGAAGAAAAAGAAAACAGGAAACTGTAATCAGTTGTCTGCTTTGTGAGGATCAGGAAAAAAAGCCTAAGCTCTATAATCATATTCAGTATTATTAATAGGTTGGTAATATAGCTACAGTAATAAATCTAAACCATGCTTCACTGACTGTGACTTTGAGCACTTCATTGTACATACTGATGGATATACATACTTGCCAGGAAAGAGCATACAGCTACCCTTCTTAAAACGCTTTCAACTACCATTATGGCTTAATGGCAGAAAGATATCTGCAAGCAGTATAATTTTAATATAGACTTAGGGAATTATTCTATTATTACATGTATACTGTATACAAATTTATGTATTATGTGTATATGATATATAAATACATACATACCAGCAGATACAGCTTGAACACATAGCAGCTTCTCCCATCAAGCACTGTCCCTTTACTATACCAACAGGTCTGTGCCTCCACATCTTCATGCTCAGCCCAGCAACCCCCCAGCAACCAGTGCATCCAAGCTGCCCACATTGTCACAGCAAAACTGAGGTTCTTACAAAGCAGACTCTCTCTAATAACAGCTCCAATCTGTATCTAGCACAGTCTGTCCTCTTTAAAACGCTTTGGGGGAAACAGATCTGTGTCAGGACAGCAGCTCCCACTGCCAGGTCCTGCTACCAGCTTTCACTAGAGAACACCCCAAGCTGCCACCTTGCAGTTCTTTTGTAGATGTGGCAGCCATATTCTGAGTCATGCTCCAAAGTTGTTAGGTGACAACAAAGTACAGCAGGCTTAGGGCTTGCAACTGTGAAAGGCAGTGCTGCCAGGGCAGCCAACAGCTAGTGTATCTGTGCACCAATCTGTTCGGTCTCTCAGCAGCTACATACATTGTGCCTTCACACTGTCTTCATCCTTCATCCACTGAAAAAGGCTGGCACAGTCATTTCAGTATAGCCAGCAATGCTGCTCATAGTTTATGTGCCAAAACATACCATAAGGGAAATTATTTTTGTTACTAAACCTCATGAAAAGGTTTCAATATACTTTACGGATCCTTTCTTCTGCTGACTCCTGTCCATCTCTCCCTTACTTTTCTCTATTTAAACTGCAAAACTATCAGGCTGCACAAATGGGAGGTGGAGCACAAACCCTCTCTGTCCTGATCTGGTACCATTATGCATGGTCTCTGCATAGACACAAAAAACATTTCAGGAGGCTCTGAAATATATCCACCAGGATGCATCTGCGGCAAGCAGCCAGCATGAAGGCCAGGTGTTCCTTGTCTTTTGCTGTTGGCTCTGTCTGCGTGCTGCTCTCACTGTGAGGTGCTGGTGGGTGAGGCACTAAACATCCTGGGGAGAATGGGACTGAGAAGCACCCATGGCTGGATACGCACTCTGGAAGAGATTTTCTGGAATAGAACTGAAAGGCTTACAGGCAGCTGTTGTAAACAAGTAGCTTGAGTGTGCCTGGGACATATTGTAAAGGCCCTGAACAACAGTTCAGTAGATGAATTTGGAGCAGTTCTTGGGAGCAGCAGAACAGCAATGTAGACTTGGGTAGATGGGTTACTCGGTAATTACTAAAACAGGACACTACCTGTGGGAATATACAACAGCATGAACACTGCAAACAAAATAAGAAGCTTCAATTTATTTGATAAAATCTTTGCTGCTAATTTCATGTTTTGATTTAGCACTATCATTGTAAGTTTCTTTCTTTATTTAATGGCTGGCACCAGATTTACTATGAGTGACCGAGGTTCAAGTGAATTGCGATGAAATGAAAAATGGTAAATTTAAACCTTTTTCATCATATTCTTATTACAATCTCAAAGCTACAATCTCCCAGTTTCTAACTTTTATAGGAAGAAGATGAAAATGATGGAATTATTTTTCATATATCTCAGAGATGCTTTTTATAATAGTATGGAGTTGTACCTGGTAATCTAATTTTTTTCCTAACTCTTCAGGATCAGTCTCAGGAAACTGGTAGATTTACTGTCGCCAACACACATAATGGCTAGTTTGAGGAAGTCATAATGTCAGCAAGGCAGCCTCCTTCCCTCCTCATTAAGGAAGCTTGTTACTGCTGGTTCTTCAGTATTGTGGAGAACCAGTGTTTATCATCATGACAGACTCCAAACTGATGGAAATTCAACCGCTTTATGTTCTATAATCAAATATATAAAATCTACCGGCTTTGAGCCCAGATAAATATTTTGGTACTATTGATATATTATCAAACTTTACAATTTCTCATTCATTAAGAAAAATATATAAGTAACATGTAAACACACTGTTATGTAACCATTGTGCTCTGTTCATGATAGGGAAATTAAAAAATATGAAAAACAAAGAAAAAACATGGAAAAAGAAAAAGAAAAACAAAGAAATTTAAGAGATTAAAGAAATTTCTGTAAGCATTAACGAAAGACAACAGCTGTTGACATTTCCATAACAAATCATTAAGCCAAGCTTTGAGGATATACATCACCCTAGAGAAGGCAAAAATAGCCACTCGTGATGTAAACTTTTTTAAATCAGGTGAGCTGATAGATTCAAGAATGAAAATCCTCCTTCATACTTGCTGTGATTTGCTAATCTACCATTCCTTTTTATCTGTTATCTATGAAATTTGCTTTGTTGAAGTGCTGTAACAAACAGAGATGGTTCTCAGATATGTTACCTGAGAAGAAGATGTTTTAGTAACTCAAACAGTTTCTGAGATCTCCGCCAATTTAAAAATCAACATGCCAGGAGTCTGTGGCTCAAGGCCACCATGAAAGTATCTGAGATTGGAACAGGCAGATTTTTTCTTATCTCTACTGGCATTTGAAGAAGTAGAAAAAAATAAAAATAAAAAATTAAAATAAAGGACCAAACAAGGAATCCAGATGCTAAAAAACATGCATGTAAAGAGAGAAAATAGGTAGTTAAGGGGAATATAAGTAGTGTCTCAGTAGCCTTCATAGGATTAGAAGATAACTATCAGAAGAGGGAATCAAGAGAGAGAAGACTATGACACCCAAGGAACCGTGACCTCCTTACTTCCTTCAACACATACAAACAACACAAAAGCATAGTAGGTTAAAAAGAAATGGTATAGATGCACCTGGGTGATGGAAAAGATTACACACAGCAGTACTAACACTCATACTGTACACCATGTCATCAAACTGTAGAAAAAAAGATGTACATGGATTTGAATATCATTGGATCCATCCACAGTTCGATCTGTCACCAAGACAGACAAATACGGCAGCTATTTAAATGATTTCTTGCAACTGAGGGCAGTTTGTCCTCATCAAGATTGAACCGAAAATACATTTCCCCTCCAGCACCCAGCCTCAGTGTCCTCATTACTGTAATTAAGTCAAGTACAGATGAAATCCTGACCTAATTGAAAATAACTCTAAAATCATCTTTTATTAAGTTAGGTACAGCATTTTACCCTGTTTAGGGGACTTAGGGCCAATTCAAGTTCAGATGGAAGGAAACAAAACTCTAAAATAATTTCATTAACTAAAATGAATGAAATTTCATGTTGTTCATTACTGTCTTTAAATAAAGCCTGTATATGTATACTTCCATAGAAGTATACAAATAGTTGAAAGTGTCTTGTACTTAACTAGCTGAAATGGCTATAGATATTTATTTATTACATCTGCAGTGGGTTTGTCACTCTTCTTCTTTGCAGTGACTTATTTTGGTTTCTATTTCACTGTAACAAAGGCCAACTTTTGTTTCCCCATGAGCTTGAATTCAGTGCAGTCAGAAAGAAGTACAGAAAACTGCAGTTCTTCTGTCAGTCAAGAGCTTTCTTAGATCCATCAGTTCAGAAAAGGTCCAGAGCCCATCAGCTTAGCTGCATTCTTTGGGAATACTAGAGGAACAAGTTTGAAAATACGCCTTTGACCCCAATTTGAAATAAATCTCTGATATCTACTAGACTGGCTGGTTCACTTGGACATGAAATTCCATGTGATTAAAATAAGATTCTTCTCTCCTTACGTGAAATGAATAGACTGAGCAGGGTATGAAGCAAACACATGCAGTTCTGAGGCTTTGATAAAAAAAGGCCACCCTGAACTTTCACACTGGATAAAATGAATTTTTATTTTTTTTTTTACTGAGAGCTTTGTCATTTATCTTCCACTACTTATCACAAATGTATTGTATCATTATAGTTCTTTTTAGTATTGCATTGAACTGAATTGTCTTGTTTAAATTTCATAAAGATATTCCTAATAAAAGAATGTATTTCTTTTATGATCAGAATCTTCATTTTCTACTATCTTTTAACAATCTGATATTATTTAAAAGTATTTATTATAGTTAGATAGTGCTCTAATACATTTACTAGACAAAAGCCCTCCAAATGGATGCTGAAAATCTTGCAGAAAGTAAAATGTAAAGCCTATAATGGCCTGATGTACTTGTAGTAAAACAGATCGTATAATAAGATTTTCAATAACTCGTTAGTTAAAAAAAATAATTTCTTAGAAGAATGAAATAGATCTGCTACTAAACAGAAATTTAAGAAGCTGCCAGTAGGTAGTGATAAAATGGTAAGCATGCAGAAGGAATGAATTAGGTTTCTCCCCTGACATCACCATTTTGTTAATGTAATAAATTAAGAAGAAATTGTGTTCATTTCCTGAACTAAAACAAACACACACACAAACCAACATCAGAACAAAAATAAAAATAATAATAAAAAACTAGAGCTACAGGAAAATAATGATGTAAGACAGCATATGACTAAGGTTTGACCATACACAGCACCAGGAAGCACCAAGAATTGCCTTTTAACAGAATATATATATATATACAATTAAATAAGAAATTCAAACTCAGGTGGCTAGGTATTACCATCAGCAGATGCCATGTGAATAGGCAAGAGGATGCCATCTCCTCACATAAGTTTAATCCCTCCACCACCCCAGGAGGTGTTTGTGCTCCCTTTTTCATCCCACCCCAATACCATTCCCAGTTATTGAGTTAACCACACAAACTGGGATTGACTTGGACAACTTTGTGAAGCACAGCAATCTCTGACATGGAGCCAGGAGACACAGTTGAACACTGCAGCATGTTCTTACTGATCAGCCACAAATACAGATCACATAATTGGTGGCAAATATCAAAGTCCTGCAGCTGACTCAGACTCCTCAAAGGCCCTGTACTGATGAATCAGTTACTGTTGGCATGAATGCATCTTAATTACTGACTCAGGTAAGCATCTCTACACAGTCAGAATCTAAAGAGCTTCTCCTTCTTCTGTTCATATTCTGAAGATCTGGGGATGACAACACAACAATAATTTGAAATCTCATATTTCAGAAACTATTGTATTCCACACTATGCTTTCTGCAAATCAAAATCAAAACAGAAGATTAAAAAAAAAATAATAATAAAATAAAAGTCTCTTTTAAAGTCAGTTTAATTATTTTGTGAGAGAGTATGCATGCAGAAAATAAGTTTTCATCTTGTTCAGCAACATGCAATACAATCTGAGAACTACTGCATTTAGACTCTTGCAGATCATAGGTGACTACCAAGCAGATGAAAGGGCCTCGGTGGAGGCTATTCAGATGAAGCAAAGCCTCTTTTTAGTCATTGATTAAACACTCTCATATTAATCATCTCACAGTCTGAATATCTCGCATTCTTGCCCACTTTGTAAAGTAGGATTACCTCACTTAGAGTGACGGAAAAATTCACCTCTCTTTTCTCCTTCATCATCTTAAGCATACAGTTGAATGAATGAGGCAATCTGTACAGAATCACAGAATCATTTGGGTTGGAAAAGACTATTAAGTCTAACCAACAACCTAACAATACATGTTCAGCACTAAACAATGTCCCTAAGTGCCATATCCACACAGCCTATGTCAATGTCTAACCACCCTTGTCATGAAGATATTCTTCCTGATATTTCATCTAGACATCCCCTGGTGCATCTTGAGGCTATTTCCTTGCTCTTGAGAAAAGAGACACACCCACATCACTGCCATCTCATTTCAGCTAGTTGCACAGAGCAACTTCCCCTTGCTTTCCTTTTCTGCAGATTAAACAGTGCTAGTTCCCTCAGGCAGCCCTTGTAAATCTTGTTTTCAGTCCCCTGACCAGCCTTTTTGCTCTACTCTGCAAACACTTGAGCAATCAAATTCCTCTTGTAATGAGAGCCCCAAAACTACCTAGTATTCAACATCCAGCCTCACCAGCACCAAGTACAGGGGAACAATCCCTAGACCTGCTGGCCACCCTATTTCTGACACAGGCCAGGCTGCCATCAGCTTTCATGGCCACATGGGCAAACAGCTGGCACATGTTCTACTGACTGTTAACTAACACCCCCAGATCCTTTTCTGTCAGGCAGCTTTTCAGCAACTCTAACTGAATCCTGTACTGGTGCAGGTGGTTATGTGACCTCAGTGAAGAGCCCAGCATTCAGACTTGTTGACTGTTTTACAATTGGACTTGTCGTTGATCCAGCTTTTCTACATGCCCCTGCAGGGACATGGAAAGCATTAATCTAATTGCTGGCTGGTTTGGTTTGGGCAGCCTACTATGCATAGAACCAGCCCCAAATAACAACTTGAACTCCAGGTACCACAATCTACTGTTCCCTGGTCATTGCCCACAACAGCCTGTGAGTAATCCATGGCTCTGAGTGAATGATATGATAGAAGATGTTGTAGTATTTAAACAATTCAAAAGGTAATCATTTTTTCCAAAATAATTTGTCTTCTTTGAACATCTTGCATAAAAAAAAAAAAAAAAAAAAAAAAAAAAAAAAAAAAAAAAAAAAGAAAGATTGGGTCAGGCGGTCATTTTGCCCCAATTTTACCTACTCTTAGAGTCTAAGGGAGATGCAAATTTAGAAAGGAGATATCTAAAAATAACTTCAAAAGAACCATTTTTTAGAAAGTTAGAAAAAGCCCTTCTCAAAATACATATTTTTTTCTGTAATGGGTCATCAGAAACATGCCTGGGAGTATAAATGTAGCTATAACACTGTTTGCTCTCCAGCAATCTCCATCTAGAATAATATTCCCATAAGACTATCATCACCCAGTTGAATTTATGCCACCGAGACAAATTATCCCACCAGAAGCCCTGACAGGAAATCTTACAACTATATCCCTTGGAGGAAAAATAAATAAATTAAAAAAGCAAAGAAAATAACAGGAAAAAAAAAGTAGTTACATGCAGTTCAGGGACTAAAGTCAGAGAACTACTCTGTTCTGTTCTGCTCCTATCATTTCTATAACCTACTGTATGTCCATGTCAACATGCAAGTTTAATTTATTGAATTTTGAAGAAAGCAGATTTGTTAATTTTGACTGCAATACCATGTGAGGTTTAAGCTGATCTCAAATGCTGAGCGGTCAGGCACTGGAATGGGTTGCCCAAGGAGGTGGTGGAGTCACGAACCCTGTTCAAGGAACATTTAGGCACTGTGTTGAGGGACATGGTTTATTGAGAACTATTGGTGACGGGTGGATGATTGGACTGGACGATCTTGTAGGTCTTTTCCAGTCTTGGCAATTCTATGTTTATAATGGAAATCCCATTCAATTTCCAAATGAACACTAGTTGAGGGGAAGGGCAGTGAGGAATTTTTTAATTTAATTTTTTTTTTAATTTTTTTTTTTTTTTTTGCCAGATCATCTCCTGTTTCATCTCACCACCCACCTACTCATATAAGCACTGTGGTTCAATAGAACACAGACCAAGGATTCAAAAGAATGGGGAGGATACCAGTGGACCCAACACAGCTCAATGCTCTTCTAGAAATTTACTTCTAGTTTTACTAACACCATTTCTTCATAAGCCTCACATTGAGGGAAAGCTTTTCTTCTTTCCCTCTCATCATGGTTTTATGATTTTTGATTATTGGTATTCCACATCAAAACATGAAATGCACTGGGAGTTAAGAGTTAATGCTTCCAGTTCCAGGTACCTGTCCTGGATGACAAGAACTACATACCCCAGAGGACTGTTCACTGTTCTGTTACAATTTCCACCCAAAGAAAAGTCCTGGCAAAGTCATAAGACCTTCCCTTTTTTATCTCGGCAGCATGGATGCTCCCTAGATTGTCTTGCCTGAGCATGACAGTAGGGCTTTTGGATACTCTCATTTAATTTGATTTATTAGCTTCAATTCTAATTACATTGTGTTGTATTGTTCTATAGTGTGTTATCTTGCATTCCGATATCTTATTTAGTAAATTAGTTTGTTTCTCCTCAGATCATTGTCACTCTTTTGCTTTTAGGTCCACCTCTCTACTCTTTTCTCCCTTTTCCCTTTCTGAGGCATGGATCCATATGTACCCGTACCCCACTAGTCACAAAATCAGTCCAAACCAGCCCTCTTTTTATTTTTAAAGGAAAATTTGGCTAATACATTCTAATATTAATTCCAGTACATGCTGCTTCATATTTTTTAAAATTTTAATTAAGCTTTTTTTTTTTCAGTTTTAGGTCTAGACAAACCGGTCTTCAAATAAATCAGTTGAGTAATTATACTGTTTGCACAGCTTTGTGCATGACACCACTTTTCTCAATACCTTCAGAAAACACTAGAAAAACATCTTCAATTCTATTAGACAAAGACTGTTTTTAAATCATCCCAGCAGTTCAATTTAGTGATTGTCTGCCAAATGATGGATTAATATAGTATAATACTTTTACCTTTCATTTTTCTGATAGGTATCAGAATCCAATAGGGACTTATCTATCTAGCTATGCTTTAAAAATACACAGCTTATTCTCTGATTCACTGCTTTTTTTGCTTTACTATTTCAAAGTAAGCATAATATACTTTAAATCATTATACTTACAATATAATTGAAATGCTGTTTAAACAAGCTTAGTATATGTGCATCTGGCTAATACTGTTGTGATTATAAGCTTGACCCTGAAAACCACAGAAAGGCATTTCTCCTTCTGAGATGGTCTGAATTATCTCAACAAAAGCAATAGATTTCCATCCTGCAAATGACATTTGCAAGGTTTTATTTCACAATGTGGCACTAGCTTATCTTGAAGTTGCAACCATACCTTCTGAAGCAGCATTCTAGCCGTTGAGCTTTACTATATGATTTTGTTACATAAATGATATTAATATTGATCATAACAGCACTTGGTGAGCAGCTAGTAATTTACAAGGCTTCCTTAGTAATATAGACATTTACCTTTAAGATTCTTCTGTTGTTTGTGTTTTCTACAGTCTGATTTAATAATAGTTCCTACAGATGGCCAGAAATAGTATTTATGCAAAGATAGTAGGAAGCAAACTTCAAAATAATGACATAGTCTTCATTACACAAGTGTTCTTTTAATAGTCGTGGAGTTGCACATATGGTATCTGATTTAGCCTCATATTTTTTCTCATGTAACCTTGTGAGAGACCTATGAGAAAAATAATGTAATGTACCATTTTTCAGTCAGTTGAGGAGCACAGGTATTTTTTTTTTCTTTCCATTTTTCACAAGTTACACAATTTTTTCCATCAATTTTTTCCTCCTTATTGTTCTCCCTCTTTATTTCCTCCTTTTTTTTTTTTTTTTCCTTCTGTGTTAGGGTTATTTCATTAAATGTTTTGGGTTTCCCCTTCTCTCAGCAAATGCTACAGAACCTAGCAGCAGACATGAGCAAGTTTTCTACTTGGATATGCCAAAAGCTTCTGCCTCCTGACTTGTTTTTTTAGACTAAAATTTATTTCCTGCCTAAGAGAAAAATGACAATCTCATATCACAGAATGAGAGAAATAAAATTTTCCACCCATTAAAAATTTTTCCAGTTATATTTCCTTGAAATCCTGAAGTTTTTATTAATTCTTATATACAATTCCTTTACTTTTTCCTCCTTGACCACTCTGCTCTTTAAGTCCAGTTTTATCTAATTCTACACCTTCATTTATAAGCAGCTACAAGGCTTCCTCTGAGCGCAGATTTATAATAACACAAGCCAAATTGAGTAGCAGGATTCTTACTGTCCAGCTCCTAGAAAGTGTAGCCTTTTCTGTCTCCATTTCTTGATAATCTTAAAATATTAAGCAAGCTCAAAAATGTACTGCATGAGAAATCTGTGGATAGCACACTCCTAAACAGTAATTGTTCATGACTGAAAACACAAAGATATCATTTTACACAAGGATAACGCCAGCAATTCTTATTTTCTTTTCTGGCTTTCTAAAATAGAATTAAATTCTGCACGTTATGATGAGGGAGCCCACTTCTAGACTGTTTCTCCTCAATTTATGTTTATTAACAGATCTTAGATTTATTATATTTGCCTAGATACATAATTTCCAACCTGAAGTTTCAGCTCAAAAGCCTCACTTTTATCATTCATCTTTGTAAATTAACTTAACCTTCACTTCACATTGCATGTGGAGTCATCATTTGCATTGTGTTGACTGAAAGGAGTCTGTCCTCTTTGTGTATCAGCTTAACTAAAAAAACCTCATTTGACTAAGTTAGGTTTTACAGCAGACATTTCCTATTCCATATCTGAATCAACATATTAGAAACTTAAAAATTAAATTTACTACTCCTAATGCAAATAATAATAATAATTAAAAAAAAAAAAAAAAGTGTTATTCAATTCAGGAAGAGGACATTTGCGAAATAAATGAGTAGCAAAAGTAGCAAGAAAAGATAATGTAAAAGATAACATAGGAAAACAGAAGGGTATAATTTCTGCTGGACATAAATGCCAGAAAGAAAAGAAAATTATGTGTTATATTCAATTCACACAAATAGTTCTGATGCAATTAACACAGGATTGTGATAGAATGGATTCCTCAGACACTAGTCAAAAGCAGTGAAAAATGTGCAATGCATATTGGCTTACAAACCTAGTTTGCAGTAGAACAAAATATGCTAAGGAGCTCCTTTTCCCTAAATATTCACTGACAGGTGTGATAGCAGCAACTCTTTTCAGGAAATGGCATTCTTTCTTGCCATCCCTAAATACCCATATTTTGTGGATCAAAACGCCTTCCAAAAGGTCACCTCAAAAATCCAGTTTCAGTGAGAAACAGCAATCCAACACTAAGCAACTAAATATTTACCAAGTCTCTCCCTTCATTAAAAACACCTAACTGGATATTAAAGGGATATTAAAAGATGTAAAACAATGTGTCACAGCATCCTTCTGCTGCATGCTGGGTTAGGAAAATTGATGCTGAAAATCAAAATGACAATCTGAAGCCTTAAAAATCTCTGATTTATGGGAATTTTAAAGAGAATCTTCACTCTGAATCTTATTAAAAAAACAAGCAACAACAACAACAACCAAACTACCAATGTATTTTGCACTACTTTATATACACAATGTTGCAGTTTGTTTGTTTGTTTGTTTTTTAAATAAATAACCCCATTTAATGCAAAAGTAGATTTGCAGAATTCAAAGTATCTATGCAATAATATAACCCGGTATTCATACACTATTAGAAAAATAACAAATATACAAGGCTCCTTGCCTATGCTTTAACCATCAGCATCTTAATGATCAGAACTTGAAAGTTCCTTACAACTTTTATGCACACTGTGACTCCAGGAACAAATGCTCAGTTTATGAAAACTATGAGACTGACTGACTACGCGTGTATCTTTTGACTCTCATAAGGCAAACAGGATGATAAACAAAATTAGTTGTTTTATTTCACGTGGCTCATGAAATACATGGATGTAGCACATGAATTATTAAAAACACTCTACCTCATTACAATCAGCATCTATGACCCAAACTTCAATGTGTATCTTTTTACTAATTTGAGACCTGTCATAGCTTAGAAATCATGACAACATGAGGACTGTGGGGAAGTTATTTTTTATATTCATTTCCAAGGCTCTAAAAATATAATAATCAGTGTAGCTTTATTAACTTTTCATGTAAAATGTACACAGCATATGCAAAAATAAGCATGGAAATCCCTCAAAAATGCTTACTTGTGCGTGGAAGACATTACTGAGAGCCTACAGCAGTAGATGAATGTGACTATCATGCTGAAAAGATGTAAAGGATGCAAATATATTAAAATATTAGATTTTTTGTTCTATAGGGGGCATCAGTTTTAAGATCTAGTGCCTGAAGCACTCAGCTAAAGCTTCAAAGAAAACCCCACAGTGCAGCTAACACCACTACTACCACCTCCCCTGCTGAATGCAACAAGAACATACAAATAGAGATTCTTCAAATATTTTTGTGACAACAATTCTCCAAGCACAAAAGAAAAGAATTGGCCTGTTATTAGACAGTAGAGGAAAATGTAATTATACCTAAGCAGAACAGTTTCAACTCACTTTAAAAACTCTTTCCAATTTGAACTAAATTAACTCATAGAACACTTCCTGATGAAGTTTATCAAAAACAGCCTCAAGCAGAAATAATAAAAAATAAGATAGAATTTTAATTTTTATTTTTTAAATACTTTGGTAATACTAATCATTACTGCATTTCTGAATTACCTAAGAATTAAAAGGAAGCAAAAATGAAAGATACGAGTACAACATCCATTTTGGAAGCCCAAAAAGTTCAAAATTAGTATCTTTTCCTCTTCTCATATTGTAGCTGATGTTCATTTATCTTTAACTGCATAGAAAATAAGTGAAAAATATGGTCTGTTTTCAAAACACCATGATTCGGTGCTGTGTGTCTTGTAGTTTTTCTGGATCAGAATAGTCTCTGCCAATGGACTAGTAATACATGAGAACAGCAATGTGATTAACTGTACTTCAATTTTAAAATCAGCACTCAAGATTGAGAACATTGATTTCTCATTGAAGGCGAACTTATGGCTAACCTTGGCTGCTGCAAAGAAAGAGAGAAACCATGGAACTTAATTCCATTTTATAAGGACATGCCAAAAATGCTGCTTAGAAAAGCCTTTCTCCCTTCTTTGTGGACTTCCCACTGTTAACATAGGTGATGAACATTAACATCTTCAGCAACAATGAAGAAGAAATCGATTCACTGTTAAAATAATGTTTCATTTTAATATCATGTTTTGTACTCCCATTAATTGTGTTGGCCTAACTGAGCATACGTTTGAAAATAATTCTGTCTTTTTTTATTATTTTCAAAGCCTTCACCTCTAGAACCTTATGAATACCTCTGATAAATTAAAAGGGAGAGCTGGCATCCTCTGATGTGAAGAAGGCACATACATATCACTAATATGGATTTGAAGGCTGGACTATTATGCAGATAAAGAATTGGTTGGATGGTTGTAGCCACGGGATTGTTGTCAACAGTAATATGACCATGTGGAGGCTGGTCATGCATTTTGTTCCCTAGCAGTTTGTCTTGGGACCCGTGCTTCACATGATCTTTATAAAGACAGACAGTGGGACTGAGCGTACCTTCAGCAAGTTTGTTGATGACTCTAAGCTGAGTGGTAAGATTGACACAATAGAAGGAAGGGACATCATCCAGAGGTACGTGAATGGGCTCAAAAAGTGGGCATGTGAGAATCTAACAAGGTTTAACAGTGCCAAGCACAAGATCTTGCACTAGGGTCGAGGCAATCTCAATTGCCCAGAGAGGTTGTGGATGCCCCATCCTGAAAGCATTCAAGGCAAGGCTGGATGTGGCTCTGAGCAGCCTGGTCTAGTAGTTGTTGACTCATGGCTGGGGAGTTGAAACTAGATGATCTTTGAGGTCCTTTCCAACCCAGGCCATTCTATGATATGAATACAGAATGGAAGAAGAACTCATTGAGAGCAGCCCTGCAGAGGACTTGGGGGGTCCTAATGGACAAGAAGCTGGACATAAGCCACCAGCCCAGAAGGTCAATGGTATCTTGGGCTGTATCAACAGAGGGGTGGCCAGCACAGTGAGGGAGGTGGTTCACACCCTCTGCTCTGCCCTTGTGAGACCCCATCTGGAATACTGTACCCAAACCTGGGGCCTTCAGTAGAGGAAGGATGTGGAGCTGTTGGACCAGGTCCAAGGGAAGGCCATGAAGATGATCAAGGGGCTGGAGTATCTCTCCTGTGAAGACAGGTTGAGGACGTTGGATTTGTTTAGTTTAAAAAAGAGAAGGCTCTGAAAAGATCTCATCAAAGACTTCCAGTACTTGAAGGAAGCTTACAAGCAGAAGGGGAACTGACTTTTTACACTAGCAGACAGTGATAGGACAAGTGAGAATGGCTTTAAACTAAAAGAAGGGAGATCTTTGTAGGCATTCAAGGCTGGGCTGGTCTAGTGGGTTGGCAACCACTGGGCAGACTGATCTAGTCATTGGCAACCTTGCCCATGGCAGGAGGGTTGGAACTAGAGCCCCTCCAAACTAAGGTATTTTGTGATTCTGTACTTACACAAAAAAAAAAAAAAAAAAAAAAAAAAAAAAAAAGGAAAATCAGCCTTTACCAGAGGTACATGGTCTCATATTTCATTCTACAGATTCAAAAATCTCATCTTTCACAAAGGAACTGAACAGTGACCTAGATGTTATATAGATCTAATGCTTTATCAAGGTTTATGCTTCCTGTTGACTTAAGTCCTTAGGAGAAAAAAAGTAGATGCTGCTAGGAAAGGCAGTGAAATGGTGATAAAAAAGAAATAAATCACTAAACTGAGCCAGAGGAATTCTTTTGAAATCAAAAATGCAAATGTAAAAAGTATTTATAGAAATATTTATGGGTGCATCTCTTCCTCATGTTTTCTGCTGTTTAAATAGAAAGTCAAGTTGCTGTAGCTCTTACATGTGACTTGGTCCATGTGCCTTTATATGCATAAGCAGCCTTCCTTGAAAGTTTCTCAGAATGCAGATACTGGTCTTTCTGTTGAACACTCCTCAAGGCCTTATGTCAGATCACTTATGGAGTACTGCATCCTGCTTTAGGCACTCAATGCACAAAAGATACATATAAGCTGGAGAAACCTCAGCAGAAGACAACATGTATAAACTGCAGATTTAAGGAGGAACAACTTCACTGTTATTCTGCCTACTTCTTTTCACAGTTTATTTGCATATTTTCCTAAATAGATCTCCTAGATACCTCAGCATTTCCATTCATCATACTATTATTGCTCCTTACAGAATCTGTTTCTTGATATCACTGTAGGGGAATGACTACCACCAAATACAGAACTCTTACTATAGGATTATTCCATGATTATAATCCTGGTGATACTGTTTTCAATCACCAAAGGAAACAAAAGTTTTATTTATGTGCAAGAGCAGTCAAAAATAAATAAGTTTAAAAATTCCATTACGTTGCATCTGATTAATGCTACAAGCTGTTTTAAAAATATCCTATTTCTTTTAAAAATGTTAATAACTTCTTCACGAAGAAACTAAAAAAGTACTTTAGAAAGCTTTTAATATGCTGATTTGAAAATGATAGCGGCTTTTAACATAAGAATACCCATTCAGTTTAAAAATACTTCAGAGTAACAATAAGCTTCGTTTTAAGGAAAAAAAAAAAAAAAAAAGAGAGAGAGAGAGAAAAAAGTCACTGTGTGAGTGGAAGAAAAAAACCAAGTATTTAAAATATCCTCCATCATCTTCCAACTAACATTTTCAAGTACTTTATTATACAATAAAGTCTTTCTGAAGCCTGCTCTGAAAAGCACTGCTGGACACTAATCTCAATTAATTCAAATGCAAATAAACTGTGAACTTCACCCTACTTCAAGCAATCAGCACAAGTATTGCCAGATCTCCCCTCATTTAACTCTTTACAACTTGTTATTTTCTTGAGACTTGCACAATTCAGCAAAGCAATAAAGTGATTCACCACTAATTTCACTCCTGAAGTTTTAAAGTGTTATTAATTAAGCAGACTTACTATTTTCATAGGGTAAATACCCACATAAACATTGCTATCAAATAAACCCTGCTATCAAATCAAGCTAAAAATAGGTAGTAAATATATATTTTTCAGGTAGTTTCCACACCAAGTTGGCAAGGACTTATTTGTGGCTAGATTACAATAGTTTGGTTGATTTCAACTCCCTTCACTACATCTCTCAAGGCAGTATATTCAGACAGAATAACAAGAGATATTAATGACACGGAGGAAATGGGAAGTAACTGCAAATGGGGGGGCAGTTTCACTGTTCTTCAGACACTGTAACTGCACAGAAGTTTATTTAACTGCACTGATCCTTCCTGGATCTGGTAAAACCAGAGGAGAACAAATGAAAACATACGTTGGTAAACGTAAGAACTGAAATAAGTGCTACTTATTAGGAAACAAGACTTTGTAACCAGAGGTTACTCAATTAACCCAAAGCCCAAAGATTTTGTAAAATAGCACAAAGGAGAGTTAGGACATGGATTTGATTCCTTTGAAGGTATCTGCATTCTCTGCTTATTAGTAATCTTTGATTTTAATGAGGTTGTTAAAGGGAGTTTCACTCAGCACTGTTTTGAAAGGCTCCATACAACCTCAATTGTGACTCAAAGCTCAGCCTTCTCAATATCTACTCATACTGAAGTTTCAGTGTACTGTTTTACTAATGTAAAAAGAATCTTCTTTGTCCTTTCTGTCTATCAAGAGGCAGGAAAAGCACACAGTATTAAATATGTATAATATCTCATGTAAACAAGTTCCCAGACTTTTGATTTGTTGACAGCTATTCCCTATGCATCAAAAAAAGAAAAATTAAATGAGCTTAAACTAAAAAACAGGTTTAAACAGACTTGCAAATAAACTTGCTAATCTATTTACTTTGCTTTAAAGTTGCGTAACGTTATGGGTCAAGCTACACTGAATAATTAACAATTATTTTCCCGTACTAACTTAGAAAAAAAGAAAAACAAAGCCAAAAGTGACATTTGATTCACAACTCCTCCTCAAAGTTGCAACTCACTCTTGGAATTTTTAATACCACGTATTGTTTCACAGCATTTGTCAGTCTGGAGAAAATTATTCAGAAGTGGCAACCTAAGTTTCATTTGGCCTTTTACTTCAGAAATTTCTAAGCTAAATTCAGGACTGTTAGGAGATAAAACAACTCGTTCTGGAGCTCCACCTTCTTGCTTAGCTTTGTACAGCCTTGCTTTCATTAAAAGTTTAAATTCTCTAGAAATCAAGGAAGAGTGATGCAAAACTTCTTTTTCTGAATTTTTGTAGAACAGTCTCGACCTACATACATTTATTCCAAGGATGTTTTTTTTTTAAATATTATATAATTTTAGAGAAATTTGTTATTTCTCTAAATTGCTTTCTCTTGAGTACCATTAATCAGCCCCACTGGTGACCCACTAACCTAAAAGTTTTTAAAATGTGTTGATATAATCAATAAGCATATGCCAGCACACACACATATGCATGTGCTGGTCAATGTATGCAAGATCTATTAAAGCAGCACTTAAGCAGTGGGTTTCCCTGAATACTGATTTGATGCCAATAGTCCAACCTGTGATTGCAGCATTTTTGCAGACAACTATTTAGCTATGTCATTAGTATTCTCTTGTGTTCAACTTTTGAGTGTTAAAAGTCTTGGAACTACAGACTTCCCTCCAAATATACAAATATGCTTGGAAAAGGATTACTGCTGAAGACAGTAGTAAAACATCTAAACACTTTTTATAACAACAAATGAGCATATTTTTAATGGACCACAATGGAAAAAAAATCCACTTGATGTAAAAGCATATTTAGAAAACCACTTTGTTGACATGTAGTACTGCCATTTTATTTCTTTTAGAGTCTACTTATCATTCCAAACCTGCATACTTTTAACCTGATTTATAAAATAAAACACTCAAGTGGAAACCAAGACAAAACATCTCACAGAAAACACAAAAATGTAAGATAGAAATTAAGGTGCAGAATTAATATTTCAGCTTCAAAGTTTATCATCTGATTGATGCTGTTAAAATGATCATAGCAAGATCAATGACTTTCACTCATATAACGATGGATGTAGTCCCTTTGCACTTAACAGGACTGCTTGTATGAATAAAGACTACTCAGATGAACAAGGATTTGCAGATTCAGTTCATGAACATGTCAGTGACAGATGAAAACACCTGTCATAGTTATTAGGTAGGCTGTTAATGAGAATTTACAGTGAGCGTAAGTTCTGTGCAATAAATTTTTTTCCCTACCTTTTGGAAAGAGGAAAATGATAGCTGTTACATAATTCGGGGGGGGGGGGGGGGGGGGGGGGAGGGAGGAGAGGGGGAAGAAAACAAAGAAAGAGTAAATCATCTGTATTTCCTAATACTACTGAAGTGCAATGAAAGTCTAAGCAACCTATACTACATTCACCTTGAATTTTCTTGCTTTCAACTTCAATCCTCCATATTTCTATGCTGCTGCCAGACACTGGTCTTTGCATTCTGTCTGATAAAAATATTTAGTACAAACATCTTAACATTAAATAAATGATACAGGAGCAAAAATAAATAAATAAAATACCATAATAACATGAAGCAAATCTGTGACCAGCTTCATAACACCATCAGAAGTTTCTCCATGCTTCCAGTTACAACAACTGCTAGTTCTTGAACAAGACGTAGGTAAAGAAAACATGTGTTTTAAGTTTTTCCAAAGAAAATTTTCCAGAGCCACAAGAGTATAAAGAAATACATCATGCTACGAAAATGCAGGGTGAGGGCCTCATTTGCTTCTCTGTTCCATTCTGTCATTGCTGTTGGACTGACTACAAGCAGCAGGTTCCTTCTGGAATCAGCCGTTACCTCAGAGGGAAGTCCCTGCACGGTGCTGTGCCCTAAGTGTGCAGAAATTACTGCACGGCGTTCAGTTTGTGCAGAACTCCCTGCATGGTGCCTTGCTCTGCCTGTGCAGAACTCCAGCAACTCCCAGAAACAGTAGAAAAACCTTCTGTGAAACACAGCGCCCTACCAAGCTTATAAAAGGTTAAACACTTCTGGAATAGCAAGATATTTCAAATAACAAAGCATTTCATCTACCCACACATTCCTGTTCCATTCAGCTACCAACAACAGCAGAGCTGTAGTGCAATATACTTCTGCGTTATTAAATCTGAGTTATGCATTTGCACCTAACTACAGTCTGAAGGAAGGCCAGACGTTTGTAAGTCAGAGGAAACAACTCACAACTTCCATGGGCTCACACACTACATTGCAAACACTGACCTTGTAGCTAGCAATCGGGCTGATCCCTTTTACAAACATGCTGTTTCACAAGTTTCCAGCGTTACAACCTATAACTGTTAATCACATACCGAGGTCCAGCTGTCCTTCTGTATTACACACACACAAGCACGCAGATGAACACACGGCAGCATGCTTTTAAATCCTCTTTAATTCCTACTTTGCTCTCTACTTCCAAGGATGACCTTATATATCCCTTCTGGATCCAGACAGGATCATTTAGGGCTGTTTTTGTCCTCCCCAAACTGGTGTTTATACAAAACAGTTACTGTAATTTCTCTTGGTAGTCCTTTAGAATATTAAATATTTTTAAAATAAAAAACTCACATACATTTAAACAATCTATTAAATAAGTAAATAAGTAAAACAAGTTTTCTAAGAAAAAAAACAATAACAACAACAAAAAACAAGCAAACAAACAAAAACCCTCTAAGTTTTTGTTCTGGCTCCATCTTTTGTATCCAGAATCTCTTTTGCCGATTCAAGCCTCTTTCCCAAGTGTTGCCCCTACACCGACCAAAGCACAAACAAGCTCCCAACTTTACTCAACCTATAATTACCAGCTTCTCCATCCCATCGTCACCCCACTACTACTTGTAGATAGATATCAAGCAACGAAGAAAAATAAATAAATAAATAGATAAATAAATTCTGCTTACCTTGTCGAAGAGTCACTGAAGTCCTCAAGGAAAAACACAACCCAAAACAAAACGCCGAGTGCTCGCTCACAAATCGTGAACACCGGGGTACTACTCCGTTCCGCAAAGCCAGGCGGCTACCAGCCGGAGAAGACAACTCGCCACCAGCCGAGGCCCCACGCAGCGCAGTGCAACGCGGAGAAGCCCGCCGGCCCCAGGCGCCGCGGGAGGCGCGCGGGGCGCCCGCCCTTCAGCACCGCCGAGCCGCGGACAGCACCGGCCGCTAGAGCCGCTGAGCCCGACTGCCTCCCACCGCCGCTGCCGCTGCTCCGCTCCGCCCGGCCTGGCCCGCCTCCGGCCCGCCCACGCCGCGGCCGCCTCGCCGCCCAACTTACGCGCAACTCCCTCCCGCCCCCTTTTATTATCATTAGTGCCTCCCGCGGAGGGAAAGCTCAGCTTCTAAGCTTCTTGCCAGTCAGAGGGCTCTCTCCCCCTCGCAGAGCTGTTGTCCCGGTGGAGTTTGCCGCTCCTCCCTTTCCCCCGGCCACCCCCACCTCGGGAGCGAAGACCCGAGCCCTCAGCTTTGCGGAGCAGACTGCAGCCCGTGCGCCAGCAGGAAGAAGTGCAACCGCTGTGAAGCAGCGAGTGGCTCCCAACCCTGCGAGCGCAGGGGATTAGCGTGCTTCCATGTTCAAAGCAAGGTGAACGTTATGCAATATTTATAAGCTTTAACAAACCAACCAGCTATCAAAACTCTCAGGTATTCCAGTGGCTCGACCCCGCCTGTATCGGTAATCCCTGCCATTCTTATCAAGGTTTACTGCTTGAGTTTTGAGATAAAGCTCCTCATTCATAACCCATCCAAGAAGTATACACTTGCTACCCTAAGTCTTATTTATTTATGAAACATACCCTGAAATGGGAGTACCGGTCTGTGTGTAGGATGGAGGGCAGGTACCTCCATACAAACAGAAGCCAGCACTATCCCCACCCAATAAGAAGATTAAGAAAAAAAATGAATAAATAAAGACAAAGGAAAGCAAATAGCCTGAAAATCAGAAATATTCTTATGCAAAACGATAGCTTTAAGTCTCAGTTGAAGCTTTTTTATTTATTTTTTTTTTAAATTGTGAGATAAGAAGTTTAGTTACCTGATTTGTTACTTTCAGATAAATTTATCATTCACTCCAACACTTTTAAAGAGTAGCTACTTAATCTTCAATTTGAAATCATTATGAAAATTAAGTGTCTACTCTTTGAGGCATTACAGGTTACCTGCTTCTGGTCTTTGGGGAAAATGTGCTACAGATTAAAGTATTAAACTGCCTTTAAGTCATCCGTAGCCAAAGTAAGATGGACAGAGGTCAGCTTTTCTGATCTACAATTATGCACCTACAGCAACTCTATGGGGAATAATATTGTAGGGACAAACAAAACAAGGTAAATTCAGTACTTAAAGAACTGAAATATTTAATGCAAGAAATAATAAAATGGGATACATTGGATTTAATTTGCTGATTGCTGTTTTGTAAGGGTTTTTTTTTTTTTTTACAGGACTGCTAATTAGGTCAGAGCTCTACAAGAAGAAAAGTAATTAACTTTTACACTTTTGTACATCACATGAACAATATAAAGCCAAATCAAACAGACTTTCATTGATACAACTCATAATTGCCAGTTATCAAAAACATCTCTGTATCACTGTGGTTCTGTTTCTTTCCTCTTACTCCAACGCTCTCTAAGGTTGCTTGGAAAGTACCAACAGAATAACATTTCATTACTTAATGACAGTTTTGGAGGTGCAGAACTGATATTGAGTCAATTTAATTTCTTACTAGGTTAGCTGGACCAGAACCTCTCTTGGAACTGAAGCAATCCTAGAAATGGCTAGTTACAAATTCAGTGGAAGGTGAAATCTTCTGAGGGCAAACATGGACCTTGCCCATTCACTTTCCTTTGTTATTATGAAAGAAGTGTTTTGCATAACCCAGTTCATGAAGTAATTGAAATCCATCAAATTATGTAAGGCTGTGCAAATTGGTAGGGAAGGCTCTAGGAAGAATTAATTCTCAATCTCTTGTGAAGGAGGATGTTGACTCTTTAATTTAAATACAAATACAGATACATTGTTATGTAAGACTTGATATTTTTGCATTTTTGTAATGTACAGATCCAATCATGCTCAACTTTTTTCTTTGTACACTCGTTTTGACGTCTAGTTTATGAAAATTGAATTTAATTAAAATATTTTGACGTCTTTGATGTAGTATAGGCAGAATATTTTGATGTAGAATATACATTTTCTATTTTTTCCTCAATTTTAGCTCTGAATATGTAGCTATCACAGACAGTTGATAGGAAATAAATCTTTTTTATTCTCATCCAACAGTTTTCTGGCTTCTACTCAATGAATATCTTTGTGAATTTGATTTTGTGCAGTTTGTTCTACATTTCTACGAAATAAATAAATAAATCAGTGAGTGAACTTGAACTATTTTCCTTATTTTGTTACCCAGACATTTCATCATTCCTGGCTTTGGTTGAAATCTTTTAGTCCATAGAACACTACAGTAGAGTATTACTTCACTCTATTGTAATACAGACCAAAGAGCAAAGCTTCAGTGGAGAAGATAACATATTTAACAATTAATTGTTAGTCGAGAAAGTCTGGTGATGCTTAATAACCCAGCCCTAATTTCCATAACTTTAATTTGGATAGTTCAGAACAAGCTGTTATTTATATTCAGTTTTCATTTTTTTATTCAAAATTCAAAATCAAACAGTATGAACTAAGGTTTTCTTGTAGAGGTAAGCAATACAAAGGAACTTTGGAGTTATTTTGTGCCTCTTATGGCTATCATTATTAATAAGAAAGATTTTCTATTTTGTATTTGTGAGGTAGCTTAAAACAAAATCCAATACAGCAGGAAAGCATATGTATGCAAGACAAGGAGAAGATCAAAGTCTCAATATATTAAGGGAAGTCACTGCAAATAATAGTTGTTTAGTGAGCTATTCAGTATTTGTCCAAAACATTTGCTCTTATAATTTAAAGCCTATCCCTCATCCACTGAATTTAGAACAACAGTGGCTTTCTTAGTCTGAATAATTTGGATCTGCTGTTCCGCCACAGGTAACCATTTCTCCAGAATTATTTACTTTCTAAACAGCTTTGAGTGTGAAATGAATGCAGAATTAGAAAGTAAACACATAGTTTCAGAAGTGGCGATTTCTTTCCTCCTGGCTTTTATAGTGCTATCACTTGCAAAGCTATTAAAAATGATTTTAATGTGCTTGGATTTTTGTATTAGCAACCTGTAAAGAAAAAAAACAAAAAAAAGAAAATAGGAAATCTAAGAGAGATTCAGTGTTACTCACTCTTTATATTACACCAGTGACTTCCTCATAGCTAGGTACCACTCACCACCTGCGCAACAATATTCTATTTTCTGGTGGTATATCTTTAAGTATTCAAAGGGAGAAAAAGGATCACATGATTTGCATTATCAAATTAGCAGACAATCCAGGCTACTGAAATCTGATATTGCCAAGGATCAATTAATTTGTTGTCCCAGCTAAGCTGACAGAGTAGAACACAAGACTAAAAATAACCTGGCTACACACGTAGTTTAATTTATATTTCTTTTTCAAATATTATTCCTTTTATTTTTACTAGAAGACAGCTGTCCTTTCAGCCTTTCAGTGGCAGCTGCTACTAGTGAAGGCCATTGATTAGCTTGAAGTAAATGACAGCAAGAGAACTCTCAGCCTGCACTGATGTGGAATGGCATGAATTAGCGTCCCAATCTCATTCTCTTTCTCACACATGTACAGCAAGAACTTTGGAAACAAGCAGCTTTTTCTTATCTTCTCCTGGTGTAATACACACAGTGTCTGTTTAAACTTTTAATGAATTTGAGAAATAATAGCACATGCACTAAAAACTCTGCCGATCAAAAAGCATGATAAAGTGTGCTAGATCTGGCTTGGTGCTTCTGTAACAGCAGGACATCATGAACACCAGAATGGCTGACACTGGCAAATGGCACAGAAGAAAATTAACTTGCTTGTGGCTTGGAGAGAGGTTGTGCCAACCATCTGGCACAGGAGATCGCCCACATGGCATGAAAATCATCAAGGCACATTAAGGTTACCCCACATCCCCTCAAAGCCTGTTTGCACAAAGGGACTCAGTTCTTTAAATAAAGGGAATGTGCAGTATTCTAGTAATCACAATATACCTATCTTTGAAATGTATCAAGGTAATTCACAAGAAAACAGATGTAAAATTGAGAAGTGGGAGGGAGAGGGGGAAGCCTAGGTATTTGATATGTAAATTTCTCCATTATTTCTAATTAAGTAAATGCTATAGATTCATTAAAATACATAGCAACTTTGCAATGATAATGATTCTAACAAGATGACGTTTCCATTCTCCTCTTGTGAATATAAATAAGCAACTGATTAAACAGCAACAAGGTAATTCACTGCAGAATTCATACGCACATTAGGAAATATTATTGAAAAATAAGTAAGAAATGAAGATACATATTTAATTTCTTACCATCCAGCCTTTTTCATTTGTAATCAAATAATTTCAGTGTTCTGGAATCTGAAATCTCTAATACCATTTCATAGAAAATAACGGATTCTTTTAAACAAATACAGAGCAAGCTGAAGACACTTGGTTTCAGTACTTCGCAGTGATGTTTATAAGAGATCTCTTAGGGCATCTATTGGGGAATCTTAGTATTGCACTCTAAGTAAGAAGGAAGGAACTAGTTCTGCTAGCAGATTTAACAAGGAATATTAATTCTAACATTTTTCTCTTCCAAGTGGTCCTCATTATGTCAAACAGAGAGCTCAATAAAAGCCAAATAGGAAAGGCATTTTAGCACTGATCTTGAAATCTTCACAGCTGAAAGTATTCACTAATGGAATAAAGACCTAATACTCTACATTTGATAATTTGCCATCTCATTGAATTTTGAGAATTTACATATGTTCTGAACTAAACACATCATGTTATATTTATCTAGATGACTTATTTCTCCTTTTACATAAAAAATAAAATAAAAAAATCATTAGAAGCCATAGTGAAGAATTCATTTCATAACGATTAGGTTTTCTGAAGAATGATGAAGTCTTTGGATTACTCTTATTTATTCTTAAAGTTAGTTTTCCCACCTATTTAGTTACTTTTAATTCTGAATTTATGCTTATGGAGCTCTGTGTTAATAATCCTGACATCTCTACACATTTCTCATAATCTATGTCTGTTTCCTAAGTTGAAATATTCTTATTTCTATAATTCATTGCCTCAGAGCCCCATGTAGAGAACTTTTCTGGAGACAGATGCTAGTTCTAGACCTAGACAAGCTTAAGCAGTGGGCCCAGGTGAACCTTATGAGATTTAACAAATCCAAATGCAACATTTTGCACCTGGGTCAAAGCAACCCCCCATTACCAACATAAGATGGGGGATGAAAAGATTGAATGCAGCACTGCCAAAAAAGACCTGGATGTACCACTGGATGGGAAACTGGATATGATAAAGCCAACCATATACTGGGCTGCATCAAAAGAAGTATAGGCAGCAGGAGGAGGGAGGTGATCCTGCCCTTCTGCTCTGTGCTGATGAAACCTCATCTGGAATACTGCATCCAGATGTGGAGACCTCAGTACAGGAGGGACATGGACCTGTTGGAGCACGTCCAAAGAAGGGCCACAAAAGTGATTCAGGGAATAGAACACCTCTTCCTAGCGAGGACAAGCTGAGTGAGCTGGGGTTTTTCAGCCTGGAGAAGGTCGCCTTCTGGCTGTGAGGTGACCTGACAGCAGCCTTTCAGTTTCTAAAGGAAAGAAAAGGACAGACCCTTCAGCAGGGTCTGTGGTGACAGAACAAGGAGAAATGGTTAGTAGCTTGGTAAGGGTAGACTGGATATAAGGAAAAAAGTCCTTCATAATGTGGGTGGTGAGGCACTGGAACAGGTTGCCCAGTGGTGTGGTTAATCCCCCATCTTTGGAGGCTTTCAAGGTGATGCTGGATCAGGCCCTGGACAACCTGATCTATCTATGGTGTCCCTGTGCATTGCAGGGAAGTTGGCCTAGATGACCTCTAATAGTCCCTTCCAACTCTAAGGATTTTATGATTCTAGCTAGTTTGCAATAGAATAAAAAGAACTGTTTGACACTGTAGAAATGGCAGCTTTTGAAATTTTATCAGTGAAGCACCAACCCCATCTCCATTTAGATAGAGATGCTCTGCTTCCCCTTAAGTTATGCTTTCCAAGAAACTGACCTGTAGAAGTCACCTGTGAGCACTAGGTGGATCTGATACAATGTTTAAAAAAGAAAGAACAAAAGAGAAAGAGACCACAAAAACAGGCCTAACCTGAGGAGGCATATGTGACGAATCGTTACTATCACTGCTACTATATATTTTAGTTATCTGGGTAACTTTTCTCCCACCAATACGAAATCCCTTGAGCAGCAATGGATTTGCTGCCTCAACAACATTCAAAGATATTATTTTTTCACAATAATACATCTAAAAAGTCAACATAATCATTTTGTTTGTGTTGTTACTCTAGGTATGAATCTTCACAGAAATTCTAAAAAGCCACACAGATTTTCATGGTGGCATAACAGTGTTTCCAATGTTACTCAAATGCTCTATGTAGACAACAATTTTTCTTGAATTGTCCAGTCATTACAGAACTAGAAAACCATGTCTCGTACAATTTTAGTGTTCTCTCATTTGTCCTAATTTCACATCACAGAGTTGAAGCATGCTTTCATGAGGGTTTTGCTAAGGAATAAGCCAACCAGAATAACGACTGCAAGTCTGGAATACAGCTCTTAATGAATACACTCAGATATATAGCTCCAGCCATAAGCCCTCTCATGTATCTGATTTCAGTCCAAGTTGTACTAAGAACATAATGGAATCCTCATATTTTGCATCCATTTTGTCTTCCTTTCGTTTCCACTGGTCAGTGTATGAAATCTAGCACCAGTTTCCTGCAAGCAGAGTAATAAGGTACTAAGTGCTAACAGATAGACATCTCTTCAGAAATAAAAAAAGGAATGTCCTCTTTTTCTTTAAATGACTAAAAGAATATTAAGAGGCTAAGCTTTTCAAGCAGTCACAAAAGAAAAATGGGGCAGGACTGGGAAGTTTCCCATTTCTTATCCACTCCTAATGATATGATAACCTTTCCTTATCAATCAACATGAATTTAAAAGCAATCATTACATATTATCAGTATTGATGATATAATATCTGAGTATAATAAAGGCACACAACTGAACTTCAGGTGGTTCAGAAGAATCACAGTACGCACCTCTTTTGATATAAATGATACTGCTTGCTTGATATACTCTAACAGTATTGATTCAGTACAACTACAAATACACCTGCTGTGCTCACTTGCTCAATGTAGGCCATAGAATTTACACATATTGAAGAAGTCCAGAGATACATGCAGTGTCTACTAAATCCCGCACTTGTTTTAAGTCAGGAAGTTTGAGAATTCTTAGATTTACGCAGATCATAGTGTATATTAAATAACACTAGATGCTACTTCGAAGTATAAATACTTAAGATAAAGTGACATTTCTATAAAATTACTTTATAATGCTTTAATGAAATAAGACTCATTTGATTATTAAATGACAATTTGAGAAGTGCATGTGCAATATGCAGACTTCATTTGTACTTTTCTTTGAACATGCATTTTCTAACACAGTTCCTTCTCACAAAGATCACAACTGGATTTCCCCATCACCTTTCAGGACTAGATAAGGATGAGTCAATGTTTATGGTATTTTACTTTTGAAAGCTACTTTCTTCAGTCCCAGCCTATCTATCCACCATCTAAATTCTAATCCAAAGTTAAAAATTACATATAAAATTAATCAGAAATGCCCATTAATGGATAGACATATTCTGAGACATACTGCCAGTTCTTTGAGCTATTTCACATATTTGTATTTCCATATATTAAAAGCAATTTTTCTATCAATTCTGACTTTGGATAGATACAATTTTGAGTCTCACTATCTCTCTGAAATCTAGCTTCGGGTGTTTTCTATTGGTCGTCTGAAAAATAAGGCACATGTAATTGCTAATCACCATAAAGGAGTTCATTCTCGGGGTCTTACTGAACATTGCAGAGGCAGAATACTATTACCAAGGCAGCAGCCAAGCAAATAAATCCAGAAACACTCACTCCACCTGCAATCAAATTGTCCCATTCACAACATAAATCCAGACTACTGCAACAAACACATTTCATGTACAATGTATTTTTACTCAGAATATAAACTTTGTTCGTATCTTAGCTCTACTAAGGAAGTAGGGTAGAATAATTGCTCTGTACACTTACATTTATTCTAATTAAGAGTGTAATTACATTTAAACTATTAGCTTAGAATTTATCATACAGAACACAAAGAAAGCCCTCAAAATCAATTGTTTCATGACAAAAAAGAGCTTTCCTTTCAACGGAATACAGCAGATGGATATAGGGAAGACTCCACAAGGAAAAAAAAAAAAAAAAAATCACTTAGAATAATAAGAGGAATTAATTAATTAGAGTCTCAATGAATTATCGCCAAACATTTCATAGACAACACTACAATAGCATCAACATTTTTAACAGAATTTTGTTTGTTTGTTTGTTTCTCTTAAAGAGTGATTTCAGGTAATTTGGAAAATATTTGAGTGAAAAATCATCGTTATTTTGAAAAACCATACCGAGGAATTTTATAAATGCTTATTGAAAAGGTAGCAAGAAAGTTTGGGTCTGTCTGAAGGAAAAATAAGAAACAATCACAGAAATGGCCTTACAAGTAAAAGCAAACAAGAAAAAAATAAAAGCAAAGCTGAAACAGAAAAACAACATTGAAAAAGAGTTTTAGGGTCAATGGGGGTCTTGTCTTTTTTCAAGAAGCACAGACAAAGAAGGTGGTATTTTGACCATAAAAATAAGATGCTATATTAAACAAACTTTAGGTATTTAAAAGCTCAGACAAAAATTCATTTTAGTAACAGAGAATGCTGCACCTTAAATTGTGCAGAAAGAACCTGCAAAATTTGGTTTGGGTGCAAGATAATGATACTAAAGATGGAAGAGATGAAAATGTTTTCAATACAGTAAAATTAGAGGTATTTTTAAAATGGGGACTGTATATTACACAGTCTTTATAGGTGACAGAAAAAGAAACAACCTAATGTTGCAGTTTAGACAGAGCAATTTGGAGTAGGAAGATATAACCCGTTTTGAATTGGCAGTGATAGAAATGGGAATATGATAAGGGGATGAAGGACTGAAACAGTAGACTCAGAGGCAGATCTTGAGGAAGCATATTTTCTGAGAGAAAGACCACTGAACAGCAAAACAGGTTAAATGACAATGCTAGATCACAGCCAAAAAGAATCTCCAGACATTTGAGTCCAGGAAGCAGTGATAACATGAACTGACAAAGGAGATGAATCTTCAGCTAAAAGCTGAAGATTATGATATCACGGGTGAAAAGCAGGGAAAGAGACAGACAGACTGATCAGAATATGATTCCTGGAACAAGTGGAAGGGCTGGAAGAAAGAGAACAGTTTCAGGACCTGCATTTAAGAACATATGGTAAAGGAAAGGAAAAACAGCTGTGGAAAAGTTACCTCATAATTTCACATGTTTTTGGAAAGCCCTTGGCAAGATTTTGTTTCAAAGGAAAGTAAGAATAGTCAGGAGAAAGTCTGAGGAATTAATGATTAATGGTGAGAAGGTGGTTAGAATGTGTAGCAAACTATAAATGAAAGCTATTATAGCAAGGTGTAGGACTGAAGAATCTAGATGGTTACTCAAAGCCCTTCAAAATAGAATCATTTTACACTCAAATTTATTTGGTCCTAAGCAGTATAGAGGTACATTAGGAGAACTGTTTAGACCAACCACAAAGCCACAGCAAAATTGCATTCATATACCTAATACTACTTTGCATACAGGGCCATTGTCATCTAAGCCTCTGTGGATATTATCAGTAAAGTGAAACATTCCTAACTATCCTAGCTGTGGCTGCTAACCCCATCAATGCAAGGTGTCCATGCCTCAGTAGCTCAGTTGACGTTAGCTCAGGTACAGATGCCAATCTCATTTGTAGAAACTAAGCAGACTAAGATGAGATGCAACCTATCAGCCAGCTTCATTTAGCATAAGCATCTCTGAAGGATAGTTTTAAAAGAAAACATAGCATTAAACTGTGTTACATGCTTTTGTCTAAACTGTTTGCAAATTCAGTGATACAATTATAGTCAATAGTCTTCACTGCCTATTTTTAAACCAAAATATGCAAAAGCAAAATCAGCTTCAGAGTTGTTAATATACTAAAGCATCCCATCAGCAACCTAAGATAAAGTGGATTTAAATAGCACAAGAAAGGTCTGTATTAACATAAAAATAATATAACTTCTCCCTATTTTCAAAAATTAAAGCAGTATTACAGCGAGCACTTCTATTTGCTGCCCACAGACCCATTTAATGAAGTACAAAGCCAGTACGGTGGATCTATTTGACTATGTATGAAACAGTATGATAACTGCAAATTTGAATACTGGCTGGAAAGTGACAGCACGTTATTATATAATCAGAGAAGTCAAATAACTGAGAATATTTAGCTCTATTATGATCTATTAATATTATTTCTATCCAAATCTGTGAGCTATTTGCTAATTGCACTTTCATCAAGGATTAACCCTTCACATTAGGGTGTACAGGTGCCATTTAAAACCTATGAGCAATAACTGTTCAGTAAACCTCACCTTAATGTATGGCTAACCTGCTTATAATTCTATACTAGTCTTGAAGTCTTCCTTTCAAATGTCTCATTCATTCTCCATTTGAAACAATTAATTCTTTGGAGTTAAACCCAATGTAAGGCTACAAGACAACTTGAAACTTGTCATTATTCACTATACAATTTTACATTCAACAGTTATTCTTAACATACCAGTAACCAGCTTGCAAAGAATAAACTGTCAGCAAATCAACTTATACAGCCTATTTTTCACAGATGAATTCTTACATGGCAATACAAAAAACAACCCATTATGAGGCATTCTTCAGTTTATACTGCTTCTCTTTGCTGTCTTTGAAATAATTATGTCAAATTCCTGCTGAAATAGGCTGTGGTTGATTTTTTCCAACTGATTCCATCTTACAGATTTTGTTCTCTTATTTGGTTGGAACTCAGTGTATAAGCATTTCTTGACATCAGTATTTGTTAACAAGCTAAACATTGTTCCATTCTACCTACCAAACTTAATTTTAAAAATACTTATAAATAAGGGAGAAGAAGAAAAGAACTCAATTTAGGAATGAAACAGTTACAAAAGATGAAGGAAGCATTTCCATTATTTTGAATGCTCATCTTGTTTCCCTGTTTTCCTCAGTGTGGCTGTCATTTATTTAGAATTGGATTTGTGGCTTGGGTTTTGTTTGTTTGTTTTTCTCAGGCCACACACATGCCAAGAGAAGAAATGGATCTAAAATGACACTGTAATTTAGCTCTCTCAAAGCAGACTTGAAATTAATCATGTTTTGTGATACCTTTCATAATTGCAGGGTAATTTAGGGACATACTGAAGGATCAGAACAGTCAGAAGAACTTCAAAGGCAGTTTGACACTGCAAAACTGATTATGGGCTGAGGGATGTCAAAAATGGTGAAAATGAGTAAAAAATAGAAGAAAGAAAATTTTAGAACCATACATATTGTTCATCTATAATCTCTCCACCAAACCAGCAGATCTGGGCTAATTCAGCCAGCAGAATTTAGCTGTTTCTTGCATTTGACACCTTAAAGTGATGCTTCAAGAACTGTTGCAGGATGGGCAAATCCATCTAAGTAGTTAAGGCTAGTCCTAGAGGTCTTGAATCTCAAATCAGATTTAGAATATCATAAGAAAGATCACCAGTGACACCAGAAAAATTTGATTTGATAGACATGGCTTGTACCCACACATACACAAAGGGTAAATCACAGGTAATCTCTGAACTTGCTCACAATGAGGTCTGTCCCTACTAAAAAAAATGACTCTGGTGAAATTTAAATCCCTCACAAGGTATATTCTGGTAACAGATCTTAAAGCTGTATCTTCCTATTAGCATCAAGCCCATCAAATTAAGCATAGTTTGATTTTCTCCTTACATAAGAATAACAACAGCAATATTAACATTTTCCAGCATTCCCAGTATTTACTTCCCTCTGGTATTCTAGTTAAAAACAATCGGAACCACTGTAAGTTTTGTAGACTGTTGAAGGACAGCTGAAATATTTCCATTAAGGCACCCTTTACTTTAGGAAGTATAGTTTTGCTAGCATGGAAATATTAACTTTCACAGTTATAAAAGTTTTTGTATATAAGTAAAAGCTCTTATAATAATACTTTAACACACACCATAAATATTAAAAGCGCTGCTTTAAAGCAACTAAACCATATTTTAGGAGTTTTTTTAGTTTCTCTTTTTTTGTTGAATCAAAATGATTCATATGATTCTACATCTTTATTGATGAGCTTGGCAAGGGCTTTAAATGCACCCTCAATTACTTTGCAGACAACACCAAGTTGGGAGGGAGGGTTGATCTGCCAGAGGGAAGAAAGGCACTACAGAGGGACCTGGATAAACTGGATCGATGGGCCAAGGTTAACGGCATGAGTTTCAACAGGGCCAAGTGTTGGGCCCTGCAATTTGGTCACAACAACCCCAGGTAACCCTACAGGCTTGGGAAGGAGTGACTGGAAAGCTGCCTGATGGAAAGGGCCCTTGGTGTGCTGATGGACTTGTGGTCGGTCTTGATGATCTTTAAGGTCATTTCTAACCTGAGCAATTCTATGATTCTATGATCTTTTTAGTAGGCTTCATACTTTGAAACCTCCAAATAGCAGACTTTTTGCACAATAAATCCACATTTTGTTCCAATTTGACTTTTTTTAATCAGATTACTTTCTTCAGCTTCTCATAGGGATTCCAAATTGAAACAATCCCACCATAACCTTCCAGTTAACTTGATTTCTACACTTCTGAAGTTATGATTATTCACTAGTTTTCCTTTGCTGAAATTTTAGCAAGAGATTATATGCGATTCTTTCAAACAAAAAGATAACATCTATGTAAGTATGACTTCATGCTGTTTCACTGCCTACACATATTAACTTGCTTCCAAGTAGTCAGGAAGGCATTCAATCCACAGTATACATGAACAGTTTGTCATATTTGGTTTTGTATCAATAAATTAGAATCTGCAACAAGACTTAACTTTATGGTTCATCCACAATTGCTCTTATTTGAATACGTATTTCTGCAGTATTAACCAGCAAAGTGAAAACTGACTGAAACTTCTTAATGTATTCAAACCCTGTTCTTTAGAAAGCTTGAAAACTTCAACACATATAGTTTCATACATTGTTTAATTGTTTATGTTCTCTGTTACATAATGGGTTAGAGTCACAGTAGCTACCGAAGTTGCCATATACTAGAAAACTTCAGCTAAAATCCTAAGTGTGGGGACTTTGCTGTCATTTGAACTTATGCTGGTTATTTTTCCTAAAATAATAATAATAATAATAAAAAAATTATCCTTGTTTGTTTTTTTTGTTTGCTTGTTTTGTTCTGTTTCTTCTCTACTCCTCACTAGAGTCAAAGTAAATATTGGCCAGAATCTGTTTGGTTATCACAATTAATACCACAGTTTCTATTTTTAGTCACAAAGAAAAACATGAAGTAGCAATTCACTTGGAATTACAGAGTCACTCACTTACTAATATCACAGTTAGTCAAGGTGCTCTCAACTGTCACAGCTTTTAAGAACTTTACATACACTTGTAAAACAGCACAGCTACTATGACATAGGTAAGGTTAATTAGTAGACCTGGCCATTACAACTAGAGATAGACTCAAATATAGCTATTGGAGCAGCTGTGTAGGATAAAGGAAAGCAAAGTGCTCTCCAGATTTCCCCAGAGAAAGTTCCTTGTTAGTCAGATGATTTAATCACTACTATTTCATTTCATGAGAAGAATATCATTTTTGTCTCATATTTAATGTCAACAATTATTTTCACAATAACATTCCAGCCTTAGTAATCACCTCTGATTTTGGCTGTCTTGTCTCTTAAGAAAGAAGAAAAGATTGAGAAATGAAATTATTTCTCCCAGGACTTTGATGACAGGTACTGACTCATGCACCAGCAAGGCCATTCTTGATACAATAGCTACTTAGAGCTAAATAAACCGAGGCATTTCTTAGCTGCCTATTATATCAATAAAATCATATCTAACTTGGAACTGCTATTTTAATGTGTAATTAGTTTATATTTTTAACAAACTACAACTTAAAAGAACTTAAATATATATATATATAAATATATATATATATATACTCCAGACCATAGTATAGCAAGAACAGCAGCTCATTCTCTTTCCGCACTGACACACAGACAAAGTTTGACATAAAGATCTGATTAGGGCCATTCTTCCAGTTTCTGTAGTAGACTACACAGATACTATTGCAAAGCTCTTTGCAAAAGTTAAATTTTACTTATTTTAGTAATTACACTAATCCTCTTCTGGAGTCAGTTGTTATCTTTGCATGCCTGCACACTAATCAACGTTTGGTCTCACATACTACAGCTTTGCATATGGTCTGACACCAACCCACTTGCTCAAGATGTTTGGTCTGCACAAATCTGCAGTTACTTCTGCAGAAACCAAGCCCATCTCCTTCTATGAGTCACTATCATATTCCTGATACAATCTGATGCAGCCCAGGAAGGAAAATCTTTGTGATTTTGAGTGAAGAGCAAAAGAGTTTTCAGAATAAAATGGAGACTATTTTTGTGTTGCTGTTTCTGAGGGACTCAAAAGCAAGGAAACATGGTGATTTGTAGAAATCCATCTCTCAGCATCTCCATTTGTACTTCAGCATTATGTTAATGCAAACAGCAGGTAGCTTCCAGATACCTTAGAGTCTAACTCAAGATTTAGGTACCTAATTTTAAGCATTGAGACTAATAACCATCTTTATTCTACTTGAGCTCTTTCAACAGTGCTTGTTTTGATCAGATAAATGTAAAATAATTAGAAAAACCTCAATATGAATGTTTATCTGCATTCTGGAGCACCTTATCATATTCTGTATAGCTTCATATATGTCAAATGACTTATGGGCTGGTTTGGTCCGGTTCTGTGACTAGCAGGTCAGAGGAATTTGCAAATCTGGGTCTCCAGAAAGGGGATACAGGGTTTGTTCTCTTGGACAGTTGCCTGGAACTGGAGCATTAACTCTTTAAATTCCAGTACACTACATGATGTTATGATGTGGAATACCAATAACGAAAAGTCATAAAACCATGGCAATATAGCTCAAAACTTCTTGCTAGCATTATCTGCTGTGCTTTTGGTTTCAAAACTGAGTTTTCATAACTTTTCGTGCATTTTTCATCAAACACTAAACAGGGAAGAAACTATATATATGTCATATGCAGTGTCATACATAATAAATGTTGAAGCACAAACTGAGGTACTGAAAAAAATTAACTTGCGGAGCAATCTGTAAAACAGTGAATATTCACTCTATGTTGTTTTCCTCCCTTCCTCTTGTGACTCAGAATGTGAGCAGCGAGCATGAAAAAGCCTTATGAAGGGCTGCAGAATGCCACTGAGCAAGTCAGATCAGAAACTTTAAAAAAAGTACTCTTGAGCAATGTAGGAATTTCAGGCTTAATTCCCTATCCCAACCTAACCTTTTTTTATTCCAGATGAAAAACTGAAATTGTTTCCTTTTTATAACTTGATATATACTTAAAATGAATCATCTAATCACATACTCTTTCCTTGCAGAGCATGACTAATTCTTCTGATTTTGTGAGCTGTGGCTAACTGAAGAATTAAGGAAGTTTTTGATCTATTTATCTCCCAGCTATTTTAAAACAGTCCTATAAAAAAACACTATGGACTTTGATGGTGTCCTGGTAACAATCATTAAAAAAAATAATAATAATCAAGTTTTAATAAACACAATACATATTGAAAGCAATGCAGAATACTAAAGAGCAATCACTAGTAGTATTGTTTCAGTTGAATAGTCTTTACTTGGTGACCACGTATTTTATTTTTTTTCCTCACTCTCAATACAAACCTCAGTTATACCTGTCCTGCTTTTACTTCCTCAGGTTCCTCTTGAACCCTTTTATAAAGTGTTTTGAGTTAATAGAACTCAAAGTAGAGTTAAGAATTCCTATGTTTCTCCAGGAGCTTTAATGCTATTATCATGGCAGAATCTCCCATCCAGCTACACTAGTTATCAGCATCACTGAGCTTTTGTCCACTGTTTCTTCTAAAAAGCAAATTCATGGGAATGCTCCTTGAAATATATATTCTGAAGGATGGTGAACATTTTTTTGTGGAACATCAGTAAGTGAAATATTTGATTTCTTAAAAGCAATTACAGTTATTTCCATTAAGGTCAGTAAACCACACTGAAGAAATCATGCTGAAATATTTACTTACCCCAAAAGAGTTTATATCACGTGATTATTACTAAAACTACTAAAAAACAAGAATTGCATTAACCCATAAGGAGGTATCAAAACTGTGAACATCACAAAAACTTGGTCTAACACTCAGTATCAAAAATTATTAAAGAAAAATGCAAGGCAGCACTCAAACTGATCTGTAGTGACCATTAATGTGGACATCCCTTCTGGTAGTGATGGCTTAGGACATGGTTATATTTCACCAGTTGTGTTACTCCTGTGGATATATCTAAAAACTTTTAAGGAGGTTTGAGTCTGCATTGAGAACGAAGTACTTGTGGAAACTCATCAGCACTCTTTCACAAAAAAAAAAAAAAAAAAAAGAGAAAGTAGAAATCTAATCTCACTCATATTCTTCAACAATAGCAGATATTTCTAAGGTATCACTGACTTAACAAAAAGACTGTCAGGCAGGTCTAACAGTTATCAAGGATCCACCAAATACTTCAATACAAGTATGTTTTATTTTTCATCTACTTTAGATGGAAAATTAAAAAGAGGAGAAACAAACCACTAAACCACTAGAGCAACTAGAAGAAGTACATGTAATCACTGCATTGTGTGCAGTACTGTTTTGAGTTGCTCATCTCCGTTGTGTTTGCTAGACTGATGTTTTGTAGTTAAGCTAGCTGAGGTATTGTCCCTATGATCTAAGTTCTGCTGCTTTGTATTACCCAGAGATCAAATTAAAGGAAAACAGACTCTTTCTTTCCTCATGTTAGTCCCTATGGTAGCAACAGTGAAAAAGCAAAGGTCTGAGAAAGGTAACAGAAGAGAGTCTCAAAGGAGTGGAGGGCAGGAGGTCAATAAAGCTAGTTAAGTAAGTAAACTAACTAACAACACTAAGATAATAATGCAGCTTTCTGAACAGGCCCATCTTGCTCTTATAAGAAACAGTTCCTTTCAAACCACAAATTTGCCTGCGATATCATAATCTCTGATGGAGACTCTTCTTTTAGCTACAAGTAGACCAAAATCTTTGCTTATCAATAATTCTTCATGAAATATGAACCTTTTGTGGTGTCAAGTTGACTTAGGAGTGATACGTTTTTGTATCTTTATGGTTTCTAGTACAGCTAGCTGGGACCTAACTCAAAAAGGAAGCTGGACAGTTTAATTTTATATGAGAGCACTTTCAATCCTTAGATTACATAACTTGCTTTACATTTGCTAATATCCTTAAGCAAATTAATTTTTAGAGTTGATGCAAATTAATACAAAATTTTATCAGATATTACAAATACCAGATTTACAGACTCTCAGCTACAGCAACATCATATATTTTCCTCATCCTTCTCAGCATATTTGATATTGTGTAACAGAGAAATCATTAAATAAAAAACAAAAACAAAACAAAAAAAAAAAACAAAACAAAAAAAAAAGCCCACAAAATCAAATTTTTCCACATCCTTACCTAGGAGAATTGTACTTAGATACCTACAAGTTTGGGGCATTTTGTTTTGTGTTTTGACTTTTTTTTTTTTCCACCAAAACTACTTTCCCTATGAAAATACTTAATCATGTTTTAATCTGATAATACAATAATTATACATCTAATAATTTAAGGATGTTTCACCTCTAAAGCTGCAGATGTAAAGACACCATTTAATTTACTGAGTTTAACTTGATATTTTCCAGTTGAATCAGTCATTCCTTATTCTATGAGAATGCTTTACAAGCTGCTGTTTTGAATGCCTCTGTCAACCTTCCCTCTTGTTAATCTCTTTTTATCAAAACAGTTATATGTTCCTTATCCTGTATTTTTAAATTCCCTTCAATCTTGTTAAATCCTGTGCAAGAGAGTATAATGGCCAGATGATTCAGTGGTTCCCATCTGTACAGCAAAAGCTTTGGTAGCATCAGTGAGTATTTCTATCTGAAATCCTCTCATCTAGGCAAGATTATTGCGCAGTCTATCTGGGAGACTTTGAAATTATAATCCTCCCAAATTCAGAGGAAAAAAAAAATCTCATATTTGGAAGAGTAGAATTTCACCCATTCTGAGTCTTGCTTTTTTCCTTTTAAGAAACAAAAGCATTCTAATTTGAAAGATATAATTTAGAATTCCTTTACCAGAAAATTCTGTTTTTTTCATTTTCTAATCCAGTCCTGCATCAGTAAAAAGCAGGATATAAATTGAGATTCTATGTATTTCTTCCAAAAGGATTTATTCTGACAGTATTATGTTAATCTTTTCTGTCCTTTACTCTTCTGAAACATGTACTTGATGTTCCTTGAATACATATGCTAAGTTTGCTCCTTCATTTCTCTTCATTTTGTTGAAGGCTGTTGACCACAAAACAACGTTGTTATAAGTCACACACTTTTCAACATTATGTTATTCATCAGATTCAAATGTACCACCTCTAAACATTGTGTTTTCATTTTCCATGAAAAATTTTAGCTCCTCAAAGACCTATATTTGTTTTTCTTTGCTTTGCTTTTTATGGTATTATTTATGCCCATAAATGATCCCTACCATGATAAAAACTATGATTAGTTTAGCATTTTTCAGCCTCAAGGCAGTTTTGAATAATGATGAGAACTGTGCTACTTGGAAACTTGAAAATAAGTACTGCTTCTTTCATTTGATCTTATACATTACCTACATGCTAGAAAAGGAAAAAATAACATTTGTTTTCTGCTACCAATTCCTCTGCAATGCAGTCAAAGTTTAGACGTGGTAAACTTGCAATAAATTACATCTTAAGTGATGTTTTAACTTTAACTTGGTGGCATCCACATGATACATATTCTCTATAGAGGATGCTGGAGGTGAGGCCCAGCAGACTTTCCTCACCTTACTTACTCTCCTTTCTCCTGACAACTCTCATGTGCTCACAAGCTACAGCCTCTTCCCACAAGTTGCTCAGGACTTGTGGACCCCTTGCTCAGTTTTTGTCCATCTTCAACAAACTTTGAGGCAATAGTGCAACAGTGCCTCTTACAGCTCCTCCTCAGTTTTCCTTTCTTAGCTATGAACCATGTTCAAGCAGGCACAAGCTTGCTACAGAAGCTGAATTATGATACCATGGGAAAAAAAAAAATAAAAAATCTTGCAGAAAGAAAATTAGAAAACAGTAAACCACGTTTAAACTTGGGAAATGAAATTCTGTGTTGAGCTCCTACCTAAAGAGAAAGATGGGTATACAAGTAATTATGTGTCACAAAGAGAAGAAACACTAGTATAATCTCTAAAATGTGAAATAGCTCGAGAAGAAATTTAACAGAAGGGTACAGTTCCAATAATAAAAATATATAAATGTTTATTAAACAGAAGAATAAATTGAGTTTATTCAACAAACCAAACAGAATCGTATTAAGCTATACTATATAGTAGCTACTTAGTAAAGCTGACACACTGAAGCCAATGGAGGTTTAAAAAGCCTCCACTGGAATTAAAGAAAAATGCTGCCTACAAACACAATGTTGTCCTAGTCTATGCCTACATCCATCAGCTCCATCCACATCTTTTGTCTAGTCTTTAAAACCAGACTTTAAACACCTTTTTTTTAAAATAAATTTGAGTTGTTACATTAATCTCTTAAAATATCAGACTGTCCCGCTCAGATGGATTTTTCTACTTTTCATAACCTCTGCTGATCTCTTCATGATAGACAATGAATATTTGAAGTTTTGTATCATGCCTAGACAAAATGTGTTAGATAATTTAATGGATACACATCTAGTCCAGCAATGTCTATACAAACATTACTTTTGCATATAAGACAGTAAGTGCAAACAGGATGGTACAACTAATTAATAGCAACAACAGCTTTAATAGCACTATTGCTGAAGTAAGCCCTTGGCTCACTCCCACCTCACATACACACAAACAAAATCACAACAGTGACAAAAGGCTTCACTGTGGCACAGTCATTCTTTGACGATTAGTATTGCTCTACCAAAACACACAGGAGCAAGATACTACTATGTTCTACTTAATATAGAATATTGCAAAATAATATAGAAAAAGGCAACCTAGGTAGCATAGCCAGCTACATCTACACATTTTTAAAGTTTTTTGAATCAGTATTTTAGCTTTGCAGTCCTGTGAGAGTCTTTGCATTCAGTTAAGATAAACGAACCAAAAATAAAAACACAGCCTGCCATGGTTCAGTGCAGTTCTCATTTTCAAGCTTCTGTATGCAATAAAGATTATACATTATCAACATCAAGCCAATTCAAAGCATTTTTTAAGGATCTCAAATGCTTCCACTGATACAAAAGGTCCCCAAGCATATTCCTGAATCATTTTTTTTTTGCTGCTTTAAAGATGACTGCCAAAAACACAACAGCAATGATGGTTCTAGAAATTGCTTGTAGAGGAGCCTTTGCTATGGTGTACATAAACAACCATAACTGAGGCTGCCATTCTGTTACTACCCACCCATCTTAATAACTTCCTGGGCACTTCACTTTACCTATTGTACTTATTCTTTATCATTGTATTTTTTCATACCTCCATACACAATAATAATGAACAGTGCCAGTACAAGCTTGACAGGATGGCCAACTTGACAGGATAATCTGACATAAGAAAACACAAGACTTAAGTCTCTCAGAGCTCTTGATATTGTTTCCAGTTTCACTACTGGATTTTTCACTACTAGAGTTTGTTAGTGCAAACAAGAGAGTATTTTTAAAAAACTGCAGAAAATGGAAAAGTATAAGGAGAACAGAATTTTGATCAATGCCTAAGGCCTCAGTCTTGGTCTTTTTAAAATTACACAGTGTTTTTCCTCTCACTTGAAGGGGAACAACATTTGACTAAATGTGCAAATGGTAAAGAAGCCAGTCTAGGATAAAGTCTGTTCATTCTATTGGTAATTAAAGAGAACTACAAACCAAAAACCTACATGCACTTCTTATTTGTAAGACAAAAAATAAATATATATTTTTAAAAAAATTAATTAAAAAAAATTCAAGCTTTTGGCTTAGTGCTATTCCTCATTTGTGTAATAATATGCTTTCTGGTGAGAGCATATCGGTTAAAGTAAAGAACTTGTGCATGAAGAATAAACACAAGAACAGAAGAGATGGAAAAAAAGGGAACTAGAAGATGCAGAAATATTTCCTGTTTCACACCAGATCATGCTATCCCTTGATTGTCCAACTGAATATTTGCTCTTGTGATATATTTTCATATATGATTTCATAATGCATTTGTTGATCAAACAAACTGATTTCTGCCAAGGAGCAGCAAGATGTGGTAAGGCAGTTTATTAAAGGCAATGCCTAAGATTCCTATCATTCTGGATAGCCCTCCAGTTTCCTCTCAACACCCTTTCACCTTTTAACTTCACCTACTCAGGCCACCCTATACCCTAAGACCATATTGGTAAAGAATAAAACACACACTTGATAAAAAGAATGTCTTCTGTGGCTCATTTAAATATGGCTCTCCTTCCCCCCTAAGCAAACAAACAATCAGAAAACCAACAACTATCACATGAAATGAGAAACCAAAATAACATCACAGGTCAATGCTGCACTGACCAACTCGAATATTGACATTATTTGAACATGACACTATGACACTATGACAAAATGTAGCTGATTCTTCAGAACTTTGAGTATGTATTTTATTCTACCTAATGGTAAATGTGTTTATTCTGCAGTCTGAATGAGAATAATGATTAAGCATTGCAAAAATGCATGCCATAATCTTTCTGTCAAAACAGTTCATGATAAATCTTCTATAAAGAGACAAGAAGTTATACTTTAAAATTCAAAAAACATTAATCAAACAAAAGACACCAAAAAAAAAACCAACAAAACAACAACAAACAAACTGAAGAAAAAAAGCAGAAAATTATCTCAGAATAATCAACAGCAAATATACATATCAAACCCATTTTAAAAATGCAGCTCATATAAGATCAGCACAAAACCATACTGGTTTTTAATATGAAATCATAGGCATTTCTGTTGGAGCAGAATTTAGTTTGAAATAAATTGTACCAATTTTCCCTGAGTAAATCTGGTATTGCTTACCTCAATATCTATTCCTGTGTTCAAATTCCTGATGGTTTCTAGCTATACATAGCAAATCACATCAATTGTGTTTTCCTTTTGAACATGATGGATGACTTAGCTCTGCTACAGTACATGAAGATCTACGCAGTTCCCTTGAAGAAACTTAGGTGCAAGGCCATGTTACATTTATTTTTCATCTACTATATAAACCCTAGTCAGTAATAAATTTCCCATCATTTCCTCTTCACACCAATTTGATCACTCAGCAAGCTTCTATATAATTTCTCAAAGTAGTTACCTTTGGACCTTTATCATATAAAGGAAACCTTTAAAGTTTCCTTTACTACCATCTATTACATTGTGAAGACTAACATTTTGCATAAAATCATAATTAGTATAAGGAAGACTTCATAAAGCCAATCTGTGAAACATAGGACTGGAGATAAAATATTGTCGTGGTTTTATGATTTTTGATTATTGGTGTTCCACATCATAACATCATGTAGTGCACTGGGAGTTAAAGAGTTAATGCTCTAGTTCCAGGTACCTGTCCCAGAAGAGAAGAACAACTACGTACCCCAAAGGACTGTGCACTGTTCTGTTACCATTTCCACTCAGAGCAAATGATAAACGCCCCTCATAGGTCACTTGAACTTACTCCCTTTCAATTGTCTGGCTCGTCTCTGTTGCAGGTGCCATCTTGTCACAGCACTAGAGTAAGGCCTTCAGCTTTCGAACACTCTCATTTAATTTATTACTTCCAATTCTAATTATACTGTAGCATATTATAGAGTGCTATCTTGCATTCCGATATCTTATTTAGTTAAATAGTTTGTTTCTCCTCAGATCATTGCCACTGTTTTGTCTTTAAGCCCATCTCCATCTTTTCCTTTTTTCTGGGGTGCAGATCTGTGGGTCCCTCTACCCCACTAGTCACAGAACCATGCCAAACCAGCCCGTAAACCATTGATGAACATGAATTTAAATGCTGTCATTAACAAATGAACAGTTTAAGTTCCTTAAGAGAAAAACTGCAATGCAAAAAAGTTGATTTCTTTCTCTTTTGTATCGATTGAATACATATTTACAATATATTTTCAGGTATCATATTTGTCTAATCATAAGCTAATTAATCAAGCTATTATAATTCTGCCCACCTCCAAAGGCCTGTAATAAACATTAAAACATTCATAGGCAAGTTGACTGAAAATGATTTTGCAAACAAAGTTTCATGACGCAGCACATTAAATGCTTAAATAAAAATCAGAGCATCACATCCACCATTTACTTTCCATTTCTGTAGTATTATAACTAAATTAAAACCTAAATGCTGTCCTTCAAAACTAGATATATAAAAACAGACCTCCACGTAACTCTACCTAAAGTGTAGATATCTTTTCATCGGTAATGAATTGAATTTGCATGTATGACAAATTGTTAGGAGTTGCCTTTATCTTTTTCTTGACAGTCAAAACTTGTTTTGCAATGTGTAGATATCTATTTCAGCAGAACCTTAAGCACTTTATAGAATCAGCCAACACCTAGCTTGTGTCAATGGGGTTACACCAGCCCTGTCACTGTACTAACTGCATTTGAATGAACTTGTTTTAAAGCACAGTTCTAGAGTTCTTTTTTTGTTTGTTTATTCTCACTTGGCTTGCTTTGTTAGTTTGAAAGCCTCTAGTGAGAGAGCACTGACTAAAGGGAATCTCTTGGGAAGACTGCTTCTCCCATGGAGAGGAATAGAGACCAATGTGGGATCAGCACAAGCAGAGGCCCATGAGAATCTAAAGCTTCTTCATTCTAAAAAACAGTTAAAAGTAGCATGCCCATAAGGACTCCTCAAGCAGAAAAAGAGAAGCACAGTCCTATGGACCAAACTGCAAGCAGGACTGAAAGTTAGAAAGCCAAGATCTGAAAGATACCAGACCTAGCAGTGATTGAGAAGCAGTTCTTTAGGAAAAGATCTATGAACCTTTTTTAAACCTAGTTCTTTCCTATGAAATCATACCAAATTTTTTAAATGTTAAAACTTTAAAATTTTCTATTTTATTAAAAAAAGCCAGGTATCTGAGTTTTGCCTCCTTTTTGAAATGCTCTTAACCAGAAAAAACTGCAAATGTGCTTTAATGAACTGGCTGTTAGAAGGCCGATCTAACGAGCAATATTAATAGCAAATTAAAAGAAAGAACAAAAATAAATGCTTTGATATTAAAATAAGTAACAGACAACAATTTTGTAAATATTTATAGGAAAAGATGAGAAGAATTTGAATAGTTATGTGGAAGGAAAATGGAACTATGGAAAGACCTCACAGTACCAGCATATGGTATTCTTATACCATAATCTCCTGGAAAAAAAGGGAAACTGCAACTCCTGGGTGGAAATGAAGCTTAGTTCTAATTTCCCACACAAATCCCCAGGCAGTAGCACATAGGTACACTCACACATAAGACTGCATAATCACTTGTTTTCAAGAAAGATTAATTCAGACTACTATAGAAAGAAATAAATGAATCCTAGGTTGGGGAATAGTAGGGCTAGAACACCAAAGGAGAAGATCTTGCTTTGCTTACTACAGCCACTAACCAGACAACAGGAAAGATAATTCACATCTATTAAAAGAAAAATAAAAAATAATTTTTAAAAAAAGTCTAAAAAAAGCCAAAGGAAACAATACTCTGTTCCCCTGTAAATAGAAGGATAACACTGTTGTAAACAGAAGTTACACCCTGACTATAAATTCAGTCCAAAAAAGCCCTCATTCCAGAAGTCCAGGGACTAACACTTTTAAAGTACATTGTGACTTAGAAGTAGATGAGCCTTCTAATAAGTTAGTTGGTCACCCTATTATAACCCTATTATAATGATAATTAAATGGCTTTCACTAGTCTACAAGGGGACTGGCATAATTTATTCCTGTATTACTAGTTTCTGTGCTTCTGCACCAGTTTTGGGTCAATTCAATGCAACCAAATAATAGGCACTTTAAAAAAAATCTTTGTAATGTTTATTTGAAAACAACTGTAATGTTTAACACTAAATTTGCTTCATGGAGTGAAAGTCTTAACAAATGTTTCAATTTAGAGATGTGCTGAAAAATACTGGTATCAGAAGCATCACATCATGCTGTATAAAATGGAGAAAGTAATAGGTTTTAAGACATACAAAGAGAAACTGCAATTTGCCAAAGTGTGCTTTGTAACACACTTAAATTCAACTTTTTTTTTTTTTTTTTTTTTTTTTCTTTATTTATTACTATCAGTGAAAAGTAGCATCAGAACTGTAACATATGGTAATCATATTGAATGGATGCAAGGAAGTTACCCTTCTTTACTGAAAGGGCCTGGAACCTTTTGAGAACCTACCCTCTTCTATCAGACCTGTGCAAGAAGCAGTTGAGAGAGGTGGATATGGGACAAGCTCAGCAGGTATGTAATTACTGTCCCTACCTGCCTACAGAGATTTAGAGAGAGGACAAATCTAGACTCCTCTGGAAGCACTCAATGAAAGAAAGAAAGGCAACAAGAAGAAATTACAGCAGAGTGAACTCTAACTAGCCACAAGAGAAAGAAAAAACAACAACAAAACACAATTAGAGTTATTAAGTACAGAAGCAGGTTTTCTAGAGAGTTTGGAGACTTTCAGGATATACTTGATAGCTTTGGGGATATCAGAAGTTGTCTGGAAAAAGACCTTAGTATCACAATCACATTCTGTAATTTGTCAGTGACCAGGTAGGTATTCTTATCTTGCTTTATATACATCTATTTTTGTATGTTACTAACATAGTTATTATATAGACAGAACTAACAATTAGTTATTCTTTGTAGTGTGGTTTATGACCTCAACAGAATATCAGAGTAAAGGAACACAGATTTTCCACTATGGTAGAGGCCACAAGAAGCAGCAGCACAGCATGGAGGAGTACCTGGGACAGCAAAAGAAGAGGTGAGGGCTGGAAGTGGAGGTTGCAAATGACTGACAACAGTCACAGGAAGAAACCCAACTCTGGAGAAAACTTTTTGGGGATAATAGAACAAAGTATCAAGGTAAGTAAAACGTATTGCACATTTGAGACCAACAAAGAGATAAACATGTATTAGGCTGTAGTAACAAACAAATGCCTCAAAATTCTGTGTGTTCTAATCAAGGAGGAAGAAAACATCAGCATTAGACTCCTTCAGGGAAAAAGGACACTGATGGTTTGCTGCAGTGACCCTCCCTTCGTATTCCCTGCTCCTGGCAGTAGTGAAATACTGTCAGGGAACTGAATAATTACTACGGAGTGAGCACTTAATTGCATTATTTACTGTAGTATTTAACTGTATTATTATGGTGTTGTTTTGGGTTTGGTTTTTTTTCTTTTTTTCCCCCCCTGTAATAGTACTCCCTACTACTGTTTCTGTGATAATTAAATCTAAACTACCAATAACTGCTGATTAAGCTTCTGGGATTTCAATTAAAATAATAAATTTTGACTTCATTTGTTTCCATTTTGCTGATAACAAGATGTGGAGCATAATATTTGCTTTAACTTCTTCAAGTATAGTGACAGTAGGATTATTATGGACAATAGCTAAAATGTGCATAGAACACTGTACTGTTTTTATTAATATAATGTTAAATAATTGAAGTCAGTAAGTAGTCTCTGTTCAATAACAAAGAGAACCTGCATATGAATATTGAAATGAATATTTTAGCACTCCAATTCTCGATAAACACAGACACCTCTTAAACAGCTTTCATTGTTTTTCTTGTTTCACAATCCTCTAGCAGATAATTTTATGATTAGAATTTTTTTTTTTCCTGTTTTCATGGAAATTCTTAAGAAGAAAAACCAAGCTTCATAGCTGTTCTGAAAAACAGACATTTAAATTTTCATCCATCTGTATCTATAATAATCAACTGATAACATAAATATACTCTGCAGTTATTTAATGTATTTGTATATGATCTCTGAATCAAAACTACCAAAGACATTTTTCTCCTTTTGAACTGATTAACATGCCATGGAATTGTTTACTAAATGTAATCCAAATAATCAAAAGAGAAAAATCTATATAGATGAGAGAAACTGCACAAAATTTCTCTGTCTGCTTTTGGTGATTGTATCTGATGACTTCACATTATACCAATTCTACACATGGCATATTCATAAAACAGCCTACATCTCAGAAAGTAAGACTTACAGTCATTTGACCATCTCAAATACCTCAGCCCAACTCCTCTCATTCCTGTGCGTTGCCTTCTTAACAGAATTTAGCTATGCACTGATTAACACAGAGTGTAACATATATACATCTGATAGGGTGCACTAAAGTTTTGTCTGTAGAACTAACAGCATAGCTTCAGTAAGCCCAGCTTTTTTTGGATTATTTCACTGTCTTTGGTATGCAGAAACCTGTGCCTTCAAAAAATTGCAACAGGGTTCATGCTATATATACATTTTTGGCTAAGCTTTTACAGCAGCTCCAGTGAGGACTGGAGAAAGACTTTTAGAGTGCACAGAGATCATTAAGGTATTTTTTCCTAAAGTGCTGTTCTCAATCCAGTTTCCAGAACAGATGAGCCTGAGCAGAAGGAAACATTTTGCTCTAACATAGAACATTTAGAAGCATCAGAATACTGCTAAAGTGTTCTTGAAAACTAACAATTCAGTCATTGTATGATGGAGACAGAGGGTTGAAATCTGTGGATATCTTCATTTACAGCATGTATTGTGTCAGTTACACCACAAAGACTGATATTAGAAAACCAGTATGATATTTTGCTAAGCTGTAACTTCTCAACTTGCAAATCCTTGCTTTAAAAATACACAACTTGTGTCACTATTGTGTGTGTATGACACATATGAAAATAATGAGAAACTAATGCAGATGCCTATTCTAACATCAAATCAAGATGGCAAATGACTTGTTGGAATCATGGAATCACCAAGGTTGGAAAAGACCTCTAAGATCATGCAGTCCAGCTGCTCACCTATCACCAATATTTCCCAATAAACCATGTCCCTCAGAACAACATCTAAACATTTCTTGAACAACTCCATGGTCGGTGACTCCACCACCTCCCTTGGCAGCCCATTCCAGTGCTTGACTCTCTGAGAGAACTATTTCCTAATGTCCAACCTGAATCTCCCTTTCTGCAACTTGAGGCCATTTTCTCTCATCCTATCTCTAACTACATGTAAGAAGAGGCTGGCTCCTGCCTTACCACAACCTCCCTTCAGATAGTTGTAGAGAGAGATAAGGTCACCCCTGAGCATCCTCCTATACCTTTAAGACTTCCTTCAGTAGGAGCAACCAGCCTTTCTGGGCCCCTTTACCCTTCAGGACTGAATCCCAAAGGACTCTCCCTATCAGTGTCCTGAACAGTTCAAAGAACACCCTTCAGAAGTCCAAGGGAGCGGTTTTACTGCCCCACCTCCTGACATTATCATGAATTGAAAACTCCACTACTTAATGGTCACATTATCCAAGACAATTCCCAACCTTCATACCTCCCAACAGTCCTTCCCTGTTTGTGAACAGCAGGTCTAGAGGAGCATCTCCCCTGGTAGTCTCTCTCACCAGCCACATTGGGAAAATCTTCCATCATACACTTTAGAAACCTCCTTGATTATTTATTCTGTGCTACACTGTTTCTAACATATATCAGGGAAGCTGAAGTCCCCCATGTGAACAAGGGCTGCCAATTGCACATCTTCTGCCAGCTGTTCATAGAATGCCTCTTCCATCTCTTCATCCTGGTTAGGCAGTCTATAACAGACCCCCCCCAGGACATCTGCCTTGTTGGCCCTGACTCTGATCCTTATCCATAGAGACTCAACCTTGTCATTTCCAGCCCTAAGCTCACCAGCATCAAAGCACTCTCTAGCATGGCCATACTACCACCCCTCCTTCTTTGCCTGCCCATTCTGAAGAGCTTGTAGCCATCCACTGCAGCACTGCAGTCATGGGAGCAATCCCACCACATGTCTGTAACAGCAACTAAGTCACAGTTGCCTGCCACACAATGGCCTCCAGCTCCTCCTGTCTGTTGCCCATGCTATGCGCATTGGTGTAGATGCACTTCAGCTGAGCTCCTTGCCTCAACACCAATCCCATCATCGTTCCCCCAGGCTCACCCCTTAGCAGGCCTAGTTTTATCCCCTTCCCCCTTCATACCTAGTTTAAAGCCCTCACAATGAGGGCCCTGCCAGACGCTGGGCTAGGACCTATTTCCACCTTTGAGACAGGTGAGACCCATCCACAGCCATCCGTCCAGGTCTCAAGTCAACTGTACCATGGTAAATAAAAAATAAAATATATAAAAATTCTTGCATTTGCATGAGCCTCCTAGCCATGTATTCAAGAGGCGGTTTTTCCCACTCCTTTCAGTATTATTCCCTGACAAAGAAGGGTTAAAGGAAAATACAAGCTGTACACCTGCTTGATCCAATAACCACTCCAGTCCCCTGAAGTCCTTTTTGATAGTCCTCAGACTTTTCTTAGCAACTTCAAGGCTGCCAGCCTGAACTATCAATATAGGATAGCAATCAAAAGGATGAATCAGTCCAGGATGTTTTCTAGAAAACATGGGTGGGTGTGGGTAGATTGGGCTGACATATAGATACCTCCATTTCTCTCAGCAGGGAGTTGCTGCAAATAACCCTCTGTCTTCCTTGGTAGAGACAGGAAGTGTGGAGTCAGTCACCTCACCATAGACAACCTCAAGGATAGATCTGCCACTGCATCCTTACTTGCCTATCTCAGGTTCCAGAGCCTCAAACCTATTATATGCAGGGACACCTGGGCAACCAAGGTAGGTCAGGCTGGGGGCTGCCTGTAATGCTGAGCTGGGACCTGTTTCCACTCCCCCTCTTCTCTTAAATCGCCTCCCTCTGCTTCACATTGGCAGGGAAGGAGATCCACCACTGTTTGTGGGCTATCACCCCACTATCTTTCTTACAAGTTCAACAAAGTTTCTCCACCAGTGTATCTCCTTCTTGTACTCTCTGATACTCATTCCTGAGCTTCACCACCATACTGGGCACATCACCCACCTATTCACACTTCATGCAGACGGGATCCCTGCTGCTCTTCACCACCAGTCACAGGCTCAGGCACTCAATGCAGCCACGGAGTTTGCACAGTCGCACCGCTGCTGGGTGGCTGCGTCCCCTAGTGGCAGGTTTAATACACGCAGGGGATGCCCCCGCCGCTGCTCCTGGCTCCACCTCTGTGACATCAGAACGCCGTTGTCACGCAGAATACGACGGTGCCCGGCAGCTGTTCGATAACAGGGTTATCCCGCAACCAGCTGAGGTAATTCCTTGCTTCAGCATCTGCTCCAGAGCCGAGTACCTCACCAAAAAGGTAACTTCTAAACCTCAAGTTTGACAACAGCTTGACATGCATTTGCCAACATGTGCTGGATGCTCATAAAGATAGCCATCTACAAATTAATCTCTCCTATAGAAACATAAGCCTAGCCCTGTGAAAAATGCATAATACGTTAAGTCCCACATCCAGCAAAAACACTTCATCCACTCTGGTGTAAAAGAGCACTTCAATCCCACCGGGTTCAAGAAGGCTCAAACACATGCTTTGATGTATCCCATCTGACAGGTCCAAAGCTCCAAGCACTTAGTGAAGACAGTGTCATAAGCTCAGATAGCACAGAAATGGTTTCAGACAGTAGTAATTTCAGACATATAACCTAGATGTGTTCAAATGGCCTAGCTACTTGGTTAGATTTTACAGGTGCACTGAAAGCCACTAATAACTGGTCCATGTCTACACAGAGAAGCTCCCTGAGACAAGCAGATAAATCAGGCAGCAGAAAGTCTAGCTACAGCTCTGGACAGACTATTTCCAAGATGAAAAATTGCCTTGTACAAAATAATTCTTAATAAACTGAGATACACAGTGGACCGAAGAGGCTTCACCACACAAAACTGCATACAATCAAATTAAATAGCTGCAAACTGAACATTATCCTATGTGGTGAAATAAAAATATCTTTTTTCTCTTAGCCCTAATGGGCTTTGAATGAGATCACATTAACAGTGACTAGGAGTGGACAAGGAACCTTTAGTAATAACATATATCATTGTAAATATAATAAACATTACTTATTGTAAGAGCTTACATTTTTTATCTGTGCTTGATGGTATTTTTCTAGTGTAATGAGAATAATGATAATTCTGTATGCCACTGGAAAATAGCAATTGATATTTTATTTTAGCAAAAAGAAAACAGAAAACAACAATGCAAAACAAACGAACAAAAAAAACAATAACAAAATCAGCCTCTGGGAAATTACAGTATGTAATTGGGAATTATTTTTTATGTAAAATAAAATATGTTAAATAAAATCTCCTTATGTGTTTCTGATCATTCTTCCTGCACAGTCTAAGCAGATTTATTCTACTGAATTAACTGAAAACAATATTAAGCTGAAATATATAGAGAGGTTTATCTAAAACTACAACACCAAAAAGTTATTGAACATCAATACGCAGCTTTGTATATCATTCAGATTGGAGTGCAAAATCCCACACCCTTGTAATTGCATACCTACAGCGTTTGGCTCTATCAATTGTCTTACCTTTCATTATTAAAGAAAACACATTGACCCTACTATGCAAGACACGAACACATTCAAATGTTTGATCTAAGGTAATGATGTTGCTCAGTTAAGATACTTTGATAAATGAGCACATGTATTCCTGCAGAGCTGAAAGAATGTTTTTGTCTTACTTTCCTACTTTTCTCTCTTCCCAAAGAAAGTGCCTTGGTTAAGGGGTTTTACCATTCAAAGGGAGCAACACAGTTGTCTCAGAAATATATATATATATATATAGAGAGAGAGAGAGAGAGAGATACATTGTTTAATACTGAGAATTTTAGGTTATTATTGTTAACAAAACACAGAAAAATCTTCAGTTGCTTGATGCTTACTGGATAAAATGCCACGTATGTTCACATCTCTTACACTTCCTCAAACTGGATGGACTAGTCTGCTACTTTAGAAGCTTCTCTGCTGAGAAAACAGAAAATCTGAAGGCCACAGCCTTCAGAGGAATATCCGACAAATATCCAGCTCCTCTCTCTTTGCTCTGACTGCTCTCAAGGAGTTGGGTAAGGACACAGGTAAGGGTAAAGACAAAGATGTGTCCAGAAGGAAGGAAGACAACATTACGGCAGAGGAAAGTCATAATTTTTAATGAACACCAAAACAACATCTAGTAACAACATAAAACATCAATCAAACTCATACATCTTCTCTGAATATCTAAGGGGAGAAAAAAAAAAAAAAAAAAAAAAAAGAAGAAAACGAAGGAAATTCCATCCTTTTTTAATGGTTCAACTATCCCCTATAATGCTGTAAAGCTCACTTTACACTGGAGAAAACTAGAAGTTAAGCAAGCAATCCAAAAAGACAAAAGATATCTATAATAGCCCATAACTCACTGGCAGTGAACATTAGGTGCTGTTTGGAAATAGCTTTCCAAATAAAACCGAAGTCTTTATTCTACTACTACTTATGTAAAAAAAATCTGCTTAGAATACAAGTACCATGAAACTGTAGCTCAAGAAAATCCTTCTCAAGGGACATGTTCTGCAATGAAGCCTGACACTAGATTGGAGGAGGGCAAGGAATTTAATTGACTGGAAAACACTGGCCAAACATTTTATGACAAATATCAGTCTCCATGAATTACTTAATAAAGCCAGCGGTATTTGAATTCCTTGAATAGGCATAGCTTTCATATTGGATGACTCTATGAGCTGCAAGCATTTAAAAATGTATGTGATTACAGGAAAGTTGTGCAGTAACAGCCTTCCCTCCATACTCCCATCGCTCTTACTCTTCTAGTGTTCTTTGCCAGACAACTGCTTTTTAGATACAATGATCAGTTTTACCAAAGATTGCCCTGCAATTGCCCTGTGACTGCAACATAGACAAACGTCACAGAATGTTAACACCACATCCTTTCATAAATCATGGGGAAAACATTATGTAAAAGGGATAAGGAAATTCTCCTGTTGTCTTAATACTTGTTAAGGTACAGAAAGATATCAAAATCTTTCTGATACTCTCTTTATAGGAAGTTTTATTGTAAGCAGCTACGTATGACTCATTTGCAAAAAGACAAAGTGCTTAAAAGTAAAAAGTAGTATTATTCAAGATGCTAAGGTATCTTTTGAAATATCCTTGAGAACGATTTGTATTTCAGTTCTGGCACTCTTCTTGTAAATTAGAAGCAAATTCTGGTAATCTTTCAGTAAATAAACCAACTTTTTCAGCAAAACCACATCTACATTTATTCTGTGAAAGGAAGACTTGTTAGCATTAAATTGCTGTTGAAATTGCAATCTCCTGCGTATCATTCAGCTGCCTTCCTTTCACAAACATCCAAACAAGGTCTGTATTTATAATGACTGTGTCTCCTGGCTCACTTTACTGACATCCTGATCATTCTGTCTAGAAGCATAAATCACATTCATGCCCTTAAAATATTTAATTTGAGCCAATCTTTAAAGAAAAAATAATAATAATCACAGAATGATAAAAATATTAAATTGTACTTGCCTCTTAAAAGCCACTTTGCGTACTATTTCAGACATTAATTATTTTTTCCTCTATTCACTGGAATGCAGTTTTAAAGTACTGTCACACAGATCAACTATATTTCTTATCATTCACTTTCCCTATGTCTGGGTCAAAGCAATAGTTTATTTACAAGCTGAAAAATAATTCATTTAACAGATGATCAGAAAGACCTTAGGTCAGTAACATTCAAAGAACTAGTTTTACCCAAGCAGTATAATCCCATTGAAACTGATGAAATCATTAACATATACACCACTGTAGGAAAGCTCATCCTGTAACACAGTATTTCTACCACTACTCTCTCTAGAGCTTGGGGTGGAATTCTAATCCTATGAATCTTGAGCAGCTCCCATCAAAGCCAAAAAGCTAGTGGGATATACAGCACATGTAAGAGTGAAATTAGAGCTGGGTATTAGTTACAGGCCTCCCAAAAGCAGTATCAGGTATAAACGTTAAATAGCCATGCAAAACTGATTTCTTTTGAAATATCAAAGAGCAGCCTACCAATAAATATAATTCATTGCCTATATATCAACATATAATATTTCCAATGAGGATTCATTTGTAACAAGGGCTGTAAAATTAATCTCAGATTTTTATTTTTATTTTTTCATTTCAAGTTCAGAAATATCAATAAGGACTACATGAAATAGATAGTTCATGGGCTAACATACAGTTTTTCAAGATGAATCAGAAGCCAGCAAGTTTATACCTGCTCTAGAATACACAGATTGTTGGGGTGTTTTTTTGTTTTTTGTTGTGTGTTTTTTTTTTGTTTTTTTTTTTCCAAGCATCCTGAGCAAGATAAATCAATGTTTTGTCCTGCTGTCTGCCAAATGAGGGTTGTTTCTTTTTTTAGGTTTCACATACAATTTTCTATTCCACTCACTTCCCCAGCGGCCTCTTTCCTGCATGGGACACACTGGGAGCCACCCAGCTTTCCAATGGAGATATGCCTGTTCTTTAGCACTAAATAATGGCTGTGCTTTGACTGGTGTGGCTTCCAAGCAGCTCAGAGATTAATGTGGAATATATATATAAAAAAAACTGCTGTATAGCAACTTTGCTATTCTAGCTTTACAGCTTCTTCTGTATGAGCTTCTTATCCCAGCAATATTTACAATACATGCTCAGATCTTCAAACACAATCAGCAGTTCCTTTACAGTGTAAGCTTAACAGTAGACCATGAATGTCCCAACAGATACTAAATGCTGTCAATTAATAGAGAATGTATCTTGCTCGAGTGGGTGTTTCTTGTTTTGTTAGCCTGAGATATGCACCTGGTAAGCAGATGAAAATACTTTGTCATTGTTATTGTTCTAGCCCATAGTTAAGATATTGTTACTAACCCTTAGTATCTCCACTGAAATCCACCTCTTAGTAATGTCAGTTTGTTCAATAAAAGAGAGCAAGGAGAAAGGGCACCAAAGGAGTACACGCATTGGAAAGAATGCAGGAAGCCTCTTCAGTACACTGCACTTCAGACAAAATGAAGATGACAGCAATAAATATGAAAATCACCAAATTCAAATATGTGTCATACTGTTACTATAAATAGCATATATTGCCTGCATTAATAAACCGTTCATTTTGTTAGAAATAATCTTGGATGGTTTTTGCTTTCCTTTCTCTTGTTCCATCATCTTACCAGCATTACTTCACAATTAAATTACAAATTAAAGAAGGGAGCAACAGATGATTAAATGCAGTAATCAGCATAACTGTTCTCCATAGAATTGCTCAGGTTAGAAAAGACCTCAAATACCATCAAGTCCAACCACAACCTAACCATACTACCCTAACTCTAACAACCTTCCAGTAAACCATGACCCTGAGCACCACAGCCAAACAGTTTTTAAACACATTCAGGGATGGTGACTCAACCCCCAAGAGAACAAGGAGTGGAGATCTCAAAACTTCACCCAACTGTATATAAAGTGTCTTGTCCACCTCTTCATCCTGCTTGGACAGCCTGTACCAGGCTTCCATGATAATGTCAGTCATAATGGCCTTTGCTTTTATTCTGACCCATAAGCTCTCAACCCTATCATAGACACTTCATAGACATTTCCAGCAGAGTTTCAAGCCCCAAATGGAGGAAAGGAGAGCAACAGGGAGATGGCATACACTCATTAATTTTTAATGAAATCCAATGGAATCAGGACTTCTTAAAACTATTGCTATGTAACCTCACTCTCAGGTAAATTTTGTCACTGTTTTTTAACAAATTTAGCAGTTCCAGTGTTGCAGATTGAGTAACTTCTCTACATACAATGATAACTGGTTAAGTATTGTTATCACTTCCATTTGACGTCCCAATCTCTTGATAAGTTATCCAAAATTAATGCTTCCAAGAAGTAACATTTTTGCCACCTGTTGTTACTGCAGCATTTTTGCAATTTAAAAACAATGTTTTGGAGTACTTTGGGGAGCACATCTTGGGGAGAGCATCATGGAATACAGACATTAGGGACCTATTCTTAGAGAAAGAAACGAACAGATAACAACAGCATGACTACTAATACATGCGAACAGAGCCCAAGAGAGAGCTTTGATGTGCTATTTATCCAAGCACGTCGGTCTGGATTTACATCTTCCAGACACCAAAATGATCATGTGACTTTAAATGAAAATTTTATTCCTAAGGTAATGATGACTATAAAGTAAGGAAAATCTGAAATTTAATATCACTTTCTCATCTTGATTAAAAGGAGTTTACAAACATTGTTTTACATAAAAATTCTATGAATTTATGGTTGTAATGCTGCAACACGATGGAAAACACAGCAATAACACCAAAGTAGCAAAGACTTCAACTACAGCAAATGAAGACAAGCCCTAATGTGGCAGCCATAAACACAGAAACAAAGAAAAAAAAATCTGATTACCTTTGGAAGATCTCAGGTAGACAGGGACCTTCAGCAAGATACCCTCACCTCCACTGCCAACCCTTTAATGAAGTCTGGGAAGGGGGTGGATCTTGCCTCCACCCCTTCTGATCACTCAGGTGCATTGCATCATCTGAGCTCCCCTGGGTTGGCCCTGCCTTCTCACCAGGTGCTCAATCATTGGTTCAAAGCCATGATTTAGCATTTCTGCTACAACAGGTCACTATTTACCAGATTTTCACTAAACTTTTTTCATTTAGCAACATTTTAATGATTTATTCAGACTATACTTGGGTACATTTCTTTCCACAATTTTAGAACATTCCAAAACTCCAAAAGACCATGAAGAGAGAGGAAAAGTATAGTTTTCAAAGGAAGAAATGTAAATCACTACCTAAAATTTTTTATGAGAATACATGTATAACAAGTTCTCTGACCAATGTATGTTGGTATATTTACAGTGCTCACATTTATGACTGAAGTGTCATACACTGCTAGGCTGACAGCAGTCACGTAGACCTCAGCATCTGAGGGCATTCCACAAATCCAGCAAGTAACACATTCTGAGAAAAATGAAGATATGACAAAAGACTCAATCAGTAACCTCCTCAGAAAATCAGCCCCATGACACAGCCTCTTTAAATAAAGCATACACACACAAAATGAAGTGCTGATTCTTTCTTCTTTATCTCCCCCAGACAAAGTGCACCAGCAGCCTTCCTCCTCATAGAAGGTGCAGAGCACATTTTGTGTGTGTGTGTGTGTGTGTTCCACTGAACATGCCCTTTTCATTTATTTTTGAGCATCAGAAGAAAAAGGCATAAAGCAATAAAAATGAATTGCAAGAAGAAAAATAGTAAGAGCTTTAAGAAATGTTATTTTGCTTCTTTGGGTATTTTGAGTTAGAATTAAATCCACCAGATATAAACCAAAATTAATAAATGAGTCATTCATCAGTAGTTGGAAGATCCCCTAAAATGTGCCAGGGTACTCCTAAAGAATGTTTGAAAGTTCTGGGAGTGAGGTTCTTTTCAGCCACTCAACTACAACATTAGGAGTAAGCGGCATAGGAATACACAGCATGAGTTGTGTGACTCACATGCCATCATAAAAATTACAAATAAATAAAGCAGCTTGGCTAATGAAGAACCTTGTGGAAGCAACATCAAGTTCAGAATCTCTTAAAAGAAATTAAGGATGCTGTTATAAATAAATCCGCTTCTTCCTTACTTAAATTGGGTTTCCAAAAATAATTGCCACTTAGAATATTCACATAATTAGAATACAAGAATCAACCCATTTCAGTTTTATCAAGATACAGATAATTTAGCTTGAGTTATGTGTTAGCAGAGCCAAGTACGGTGCTTACAAAAATGCTGTACATATTTTCTCTGCTTATGTGAGCACCTCATAAGAATGTTGTAAAAATAAAGAAGCATAGCGGGGATTGTTTATTAGATTCAGGTGTTTACTAGGAGGTGAAAAATGTCATGTTGATCACACTAGAAAAGAGAAAAGAAGGAGCACTTCAAAGATACTTGTGAAAGTTATTCATATACACAAAAGAATAGATTTAACATTGGCACATACGTTTATTCTTGCTAGTCTTCAGACTCCATAACATTTTGACATTTAAGCTAGAGATATTCAGTATTTAAAAGTTATGCCTCTTTATCGCAATAAATCTAACTACATTTTGCTTTAATTGGAGTTACATATTAGGGTTAAAATCAAATTACTCACGAACAGAACATGAAAACTTAATTAAAGATCACTAAATTATTCATATTTAATGAAATTGCCAAGAATTCTGTAGATAAGTTCAACAACATTTATCATATTACTACACTAATGAACTTGTTCTTTCTAGATAATGAATAAAAGTTCATAAGAATTCATAAAAAACTTCTTAAAGGTCCATATATCTTCAGTTGTATTAAAAAGGGCACACTTAAATACATTCTCAGGTCTTATAGAAAATATGTAGGAACTTTAGAAAATATTTATGAAAGCAACATAATTATCAACTTTTCTATTTTGGTGGGAAATTGGATAGATTTAGAACAATGATTAAGACTATTTTCAGAAACAGTCTTGGAAATCACAGAATGTAAGGCAGTATTTATATCAGGATGCATAAATGAACTGGAAAGAACCATTGAAAAGGAAGTTAATTAATCACAGAAATTTAAATTATCTCATAACTAAACAAGAAAAAAACCCACATATTTATATGTATATATTTATGAATAGCAAAATTACTACTTCTTGGCCCCATCATTACAAGTAACCTAAATAAAGTGAAAAAGAATATATTCTTCATCTTTCAAATGATTCTGGTTAGATATCATTGCTGACTTCCAAAAGGCGATAGAAATAGTCAGGAAACAAACGGCAGTAACTGTTCAAATAAGATCAGTGCTTGTTTCTGTGACAGACTTACTATAGCATTTACAAGATTTATCTTTTGTTTGCTGTAAATAAATTTAAACTGTGAGAAGATAGGAGATAATTATGAAAACAGTGTTATACACATTGTTCACCTGATCCCCACAGTAAGGTTTAGCTGTGGTTTTATTGTGAATTATTGTGGTCCTGTGCTATTACTCCTCCAGAAGTACTATTTTTTCAGGATATCTCTAGTATATGGCTGGAAAGGAAAGGGAAGAAGGGAAAAACACCAACAAAATAATAATAATAATTCATTTTTTACAAGGCTTAACAGCTATTGGAGACAAGCAGGTAAGGTATGGAGAAAATTTACAAGCAAGGTACTTAGCTCATATTTTTCCCTGTGTATAAATTGTGTAATTGCAATTTTTGAGATATTGAATGGCCACACACATGTACACAGTAAGACCTCATTTTTTTTTATGTCTAAAGATGAAGAATTTTTCAGTAAACGAATAAACAACAACAAAAAAAATCTAGTGTTGTCTGTGTCAGACGGAAATCAAACAAATTTAGAAATACTTTTAGATTCCATAAAACAAAAATATTAGTTTACATTCCACTAGCACATTTATGGGTTAAACCCAAATCACCTATATTAACCAATATTAGTGTCTACTAACTCAGTCTTCCAAAAGAAATACTTTGTCTTAGTGTTAAAGTTACGGAAAAGATACAGTTTTCATAAAGCTTTCCATTAACCTCAAAGTGCTGGAGGACGGACAGCATCTTACTGAAGCAGAACACCATACTTGTGCCTTGCACTCTTCCTGAGACAAAGGCTGTTATGCCATTCTTGAAAACAAGGCTCCCAGATCAGAGAAAAATTTGCATCAGAACCTGGATGGTTATTCTTACCTGAAAATGCACTTTGTTTCTCTTCAACCACAAAACATAGACGGGCACTTCAGAAACTTAAAATGCTGACTACCCAGAATTGATATATATTGAACGAAGCTGTTGATCAACTGTACCCAGGAACAACCTCGTTGTTAGAAGAACAGGCCCAGATTTTGCAGTGCATCAGAGGCTCATGTGCCAAGGTCCAACCATGAGAAAGACTAGGCACATACAAGTACATTTCTACAACAATATACTTACAGCGGGCCACACAGAGCAAAAATAACCCACACAGCTTAATAAGGAGATAGGAAAGACTGCACTGATCAGGCACAGGGAACATGTGACAAGTATACCAACCAGCAGGCCATACATGTGACAAGCTTTTTACCCCCTTTCCCATCCATTTTCCCCAGACTTGTTCCTCCCAAAATCAACTATTATTCATCTCTTTTCCTGCCTCTGTCTGCCACCCACCAGTAGCAATCTCTTGGCAGTTCTCAACAGCATCACTTAGCATGTCCCATATCCCTAGGCAGTGGCTTACTTTGTCTGAAAGCTGTTTTGATGGTTCATCATTCTGGGTTTCACACCTGGAGCTGAGGCTGTGCTGAGACAGCCTGGCAGGAGCCCAGACACTATGTCCTCCTCCTCCTCTGAGCTCAGTTTCATTTCATACCCACCCCTGGGTCCCCCTGACCTTATGGAGGTGGGTCTTTAGTGGGCCTGGGAGGAGCTGGTCTTGTCTCCTGCCAGTCTGTGTCCTTTGGTCAGGCTGTAGCTGACTTTTCATCAGTTGCACCTAACACTCTCCATCTCTTTTCCTTAATCTTTCAAAACCAAACAGTTCTTCACACTTACTCTAAGTTATCAACACTGAAAACTAGACTCAAAAAATTATGACATAAAATTACTTGTTTAAAGATGCTAAGCACAGGCCATTTGTTGAAACAATCCAAAGAGAAAACAAAGCAGGAGTCACTTCCTTCTCAAACTGAAATGCAGAATAAATCCTTGGAGCTTGTCTGCAACAGTAAATGCTTTGTACCTTCGAAGGTATCTTACATCTTAGCAAGTCCTCCCAATTTCCTTAGGATTACACATTTAAGCCAATTTTTTGTTGAGACAATTGTTTTTTTTTCCCCTCAGAAATGCAAGTTTTACCTGCAAGGGTAGGGAATTGAAATGAAGGTTTCTTTTCCCTGATTTGACTGAATAAGTTAATATTTTATCTAGTATATCTACCTCCAGTCCTCAAAGTTCTCTTCCAAAAAGTCAAAAGAAGTTTAAGTCCTGAATTGAACATTTTATGTAAAAATAATGATAAAATATGCCAGATAATGCTGCATTTTATCGCCTTAGTTACAAATATATATGCTTTGTGTTCAAGTCCCAGCAGGAATGTTCAGCTCTATTTTGGCAACTCTTGCCAATCTGCTTTACAGTTCAATGCAAATAAATAAAAGCAGTCATTTTTATGCATGATATTAATCTGAATCAGAGCTGCTACGAAATCTCATTTGATATTCCTTGTGTCAGTGGGAGTGCTAAGATTGCATAAGAATGAGAAGCTCTTAAGCCTCATGATGTCATTGAGTTAAATCTCTTTTCTTCTACATCAAAAATGCCACAACTGATTATGTTTGCCCTTCTCAAGCCACAGCTTGTGGTTTGTGATTGCTTACTCTTACAGCTGCTGCAGATGTGAAATTATAGCTGGATAGATCATCTTCAGATGAAAAATGAATTTAAATAAAAAACACTAGTCATGATTTCCTCTAAACACCAACACTTCTAAATTTCTGTCACTACTTTTCTACAATGTGCTTTGTTTCAAAGCCAAAATAGCTGTCATTACAGAGAATGAGCTGTGCATAAATAAAAATACTGTTGCCAGGAGTGTGGAACTTTGTAAACACTCATCAAGTATATGGCTATTTAAGAGAGCTATTTTATGCAACTCTCTGAGATTGATCAGCTTGGTATTTGCAATCACCTAGCCTGATGTTAATGTTTCTTAAGCCAGTATTTGTTTTGACCACAGTGAAAGCACATACAGGTTTTTAATCCTCAGGGTTTGCTAGAAGCAAAAATCTTAACAGATACTGTTAAAAATATAGGAAAAGCTTAGAGAATAGATAAGCACAGGATTTTTGTCAAGGAAGAACAAAAACAAACAAACAAGCAAAAAACCATAATTGGGCTGCAACAAAACCTTCAGTTTGGAAAACATATGAAGCTATAAACATAAGAAAAAGGGAAAGAATATCAAACTCAAGAACATTTGCATTCAATCTGAGCATTAATTCTATACACTACTACAGCGAGAAAGCTTATGCTATATCACTTCCAGTTATAAGCATTTGGAATTTCAGATGCATTACAGAAATAATGAGCATTCATACACATCTTAATTCCTTCAACACAATTTTAATAAGCCATAGGGACAATTAATATTCCATCCCTCAAACTGCAAGTAGCAGAATCTTGGAAAATAATTTAAAATAAAATGTATTTTCTCATTTTCTTAAGTGTTGTATAGCAATATTTTTCCCCTGAAGTTCAGTTTGTACTTAATTTAGTAAGAAGTTCTGCCACTTAATAGACAGATAAAATCTATTCTTTCAAGACCAAAAAATTACATTAAACTAGCAGTTACAGTTATGTGACAAATTAATTCTATAAATACAGAAGTAGTTCTGTAAGTTATCAAGTAAGATGAAAGTAGCAGGGTAAGTTTTAAAACTTAGCACATCAAAAGCTAGCAATTTCATATGTATCCACAATAAATAAGTAAACAAAATAATACAGCAGCAATGAAAACAATAGCAAAAAACAAGCCAAAACCTGGTCACATTGGTTTCTGCAGGATCTGAAGACTTTTCCATTCCTTTTATTTTTAAATGCTCAGGTTGGATGCTTTTAATTTTAAATTTCCCTGCATGTTGCCCTTAGCAGTAAAGCTTTATGCCTTTTTCATCCAGCTTTACAAAGCAGGCAGTTATTTCAATGTTTATATTAGTTTTTTTGAACTGTGTAGGTAAAACACTGAGAGTTTTTTAGGGAGAAAGAAAAAAAAGCTTAGAGGTTAAATATCGAGTTTGCAGGCAAATATATAACTTTTACCTGTTCTCAACAGACAGCAAAAGCTTGCTTTGTGCTCACAAATTGTACAGCTGGAAACAACTTGAAAAGCAGTTTTAAAACCCTGTTGATTCTGGAAAGACACTGGGGAGAATAAAAAGTATGCATTGCACAATGGGAAAAGAAACTGTTATTTCAATGGGGCAAAGGCCATAGGGAGGAGCAGCAGGTGCATGCAGCACTAATGAGCAATGTCAAGGCCACTGGGACTGCTCTGACACCTGTGCTAGTCCTAAACCTACATCATCTCTGCAACACAGCCAAGTGTTTGTACAGCCCATCATCTGCTGCTGGGTGGTCTCCTTCCATCCTCTCTACATACAGGAATACCAGCAAAATGGGCTGGGAGTATGCATAATTGGACAGTGGTAGAGAAGCTCCAGATGTTATTGTGTGGCCCCCAGAAAAGAGCATTAATTCAAACTCCTTTGGATGTTCAAATGCAGAAGTAAAAAAGCAATAGAATAAAATTGCTGTACCTTGACATGCTAAGTATGATGCCTTCCCAGATGTTTTAAGCAAAGAAAACAGAAACAGCTCACTATTTGTTCATTATATATTAGTGTTGTTGCTATAATGAATAGACAATGTTAACAACCAGTTGTGAAAGCATTGTATTTATCCATGCATCTCCTGTCAGTGTCTTAATGGAGTCAACAGCTTGATAACCCTGGGGTAGGAATATATGCGTGAGTGGTTTGTGATAATAAAACACTAGTTACATTATTAAGAAATTGGAGAAAATAAAACATAATTATAAAAAGGGAGCCCCAATAGTCCAACCACAAGATAATAACAGAGACCCAGAACAGGAATTTGGAAGGATTAGCTGGCTGTTGCTGAAGGGATGTAACCTCAGCACTAGGAGAGATCTGGCATTTCATGAAACACAACAGAACAAATAGTGAATACCTATTTACAAACACAATGAAATTCCCATAGTTGGGCCCAGACAACAGGGAAGTTGCAAACCAGTAAAGAAGTAGCAAGTAAAAAAAATACTGTGACAGAAAATACATAAGTATTACTTCAGCTGCAGCAAAGAGTGAAGAGGAAGAGCTATTATACATGTCTACTTCTGAACTGCCTGTTCGCTTAACCGAACAGACCAAAAATCTTTTATTGTCTCTGTAGGTAAGAACATTTCTTTAGCACAGAAACAGCACGTGATTTTCGGTTTCACACCCCACCCTACAGGCTCAGTTGCAACATTTGCCCTTCCCCCAGTGGGAAATCACATCAAGCTGCAAACCAGACAAGCCAATATTTGTAAAGCTGCACAACAGTACCTCCTTTTTTCAGTTTGACTTCACTAAGAGCCCTGCCTGATTTCAGTAATGCTAAGTTCAGCCACAGCGAATCCATGGAGGGATACAGCTGCTTACATGTTCGTTACAACTATTACTTTTCTACAATTGCACAATTTTATGTTATTCACATAAAGTCACTTATTTTTTGCAAATAAACCTATGCTATCTTTCCACTACACATATGAATGTTTTTTATTTTCTATGTTAGCAATTTTAAATGCATATTTCTCCTCACTGTTTTCCTTGCAGCCTATCTGTTTAGTTGTTTACCATAGCATTTCAAATTCTATTTTAAGAGAAACCTGCTTTCAGGATGGTTCTGTTTAGTTTGGGAAGTGATTCTCCAGCAGCACATCTCTGCAGCAAATGCTGAACAGCTGGAAACTACCTACCTAATTAGAACAGGGAGGGAAAAAAAAAAAAAGGAAAAAACAAAGGTTTTTTGAGATGAATAATAATCACATCCATCACACTCAGACTTCTTCTGTTTTATGTAGCATACACCTGTATCTCATTGGCACTGAAAATTACTGTAAGACGAGAAATAAGGCTGCCCTTACATCATATTTCTCTGTCTGTGATCTTTAAATAGCTGTTGCATATTCCTTTAATTATATAGGCAGATTTGTTTACTGAAGAATTCGTATTAAAGCTCATTTCAAGAAAAGGGGCAATTTACATTTTTAATTATGCTTCTTTGGGAGGGCTACATAGTTAAGATGATTTGCTGTCTTCTATTCTCCAAAGGCCTTCTAGGAGGTGATAATCATGGTAACTCAATGTAAAACAGAGTTGCATAAAGTTTTTGTACAATAAACATGCATGTAATTTTAAAGGAACAGCAGTGTATCAGAGTTTCCAAAAAGGCCTGCTATTTTCATCTTTATTTAATAAAATGCTTTTTATAAGTAGGGCACTCAAAGGACACAAACATTTATATCAAAAGATTCCCATTAATGATAAAGAAATGAGCTCAGGTAGAACAACTCACATGAATCATATTAAACAATTTGGGAAACAGAAACGCTACATTCCTTGATTTTCTGTGGCTTTATTAACATATTAGCAAATTCACTTTTTAAAAAATATTATTTTAATGTAAACTCTTCTCTTTGGTGGTTACAGAATAAACTCTGGAATTTTCATCAGGGCATATGTTAATGGCTCAAATATGAACTACAAGAACAGAAAATCCGGAACAGTTGTGTATAGGAACTGTTGAGTCAAGGCCTGAACTACCGATTGAGCACTGGGGAAAGGACCCAGTCATCCCCGGGAACACAGGCAAAGGCAATTCAACTGTGTGACTGGAAGGGGTAGAGCCTGGCTGCACCTCAACTAGACCTCATTTAAGGGCTGACTGCCAGTGGAGAAAAAAATATCTTTCTGGAGATCCCTCCTTTGTGGAGTTTCTACTATGAGCTTAGATCCTTGGAGATGGGTGAATACTTGTCTTCTTTCTTTTAGAATGTCTTCCTATCATGCTGATCTTTCTGATGTTACAAAATGAAAAGAACAATTTCTTTCTCGTTTTGGAAAAAGAAAAAAAAAGTGTAGGATGTCTTCAGTGCAGGAGAGACATGCTCCTGTTGGAGCAAATATACAGAAGGACCATGAAAGTGATCAATGGAATGGAACATCACTCCTATGAGGACAGGCTGAGAGAGATGAGGCTGTTCAGCCTAGAGAAGGCTACAAGGTGATCTGATTGCAGCTTGTCAGTATACAAAGGGGAGCTACAGAAAAGAAGGGTACAGGCTCTTCAGGGGAGTCTATCCTGATAGAACAAGTGGAAATGTCTTTAAGCTCAAAAAGAGTACATATAAGGAAAAAGTCTTTTATAGTGAGGATGGGAAGGCACTGGAATAGATTGCCTAGCAATGTTGTCCCTGGAGCCTTTCAAGGCCAGGCTGGATCATGCCCTGGGCACTGTGATCTAGCTGTGGTGCCTGTCTGTTGAAGGAGTGTTGAACTTGTAGGCCTTCAGAGGTCAGTCCCAACTCTAAGGATTCTATTAAATTACATTCTTATCACAGAAATCTTGCAATCAGATTTTCCAACTTTACAACTCCATTTAAAACATCTGGGAGCAGTTATGTTCTTGAAATTGCCTAACCCGGTGTTCTATTATTTTGAATTCAGATAGTAACTTTCCAGCTTAATTTGAGAAGAGATAATCTTGAAATTAAAAATGCACTCATATATATATTCATCACTAATAACAGTTCCTATTAGCTAGGAGGCAATTATTCTCCTAAAAGAGCTAAAGCATGAAATACTCTATAAGCAGCAAAACAAAGCAGACATCAAACTTAAAATTGAGCTTTAGTAGGCAGAGACAGGATATGCAACATACTTTGGCAGAACAAAAGGCTCTCTTCTAGGCTTATGTCCTTGTTTGGCATGTCTGTGGTAATTTAGAATAGGAGTGGCAGTGTTCCTTTGTAACACATGCTGCAATATTTTATAAATAAAACTCAGGTGAGTTCAATACTTGAACTTCCCTGAGGAATCTAGTACATGGAACATGTACTCTTCACATATACATCTCTGCAAATGCTAGTTGAAACTTTCTGCCATATTCCTCTTCCATGCTCGGACAACTAGTATATTTCTCAATGTTAGCAGAAACCTGAACCTATTTCAGTTTGGGGCATTTATTTTTTTTCTGCCAGCTTTTAGCAATTTGTTTTTTTTCCCCCAGAATTTTTGTGATCTCAAAAACAAATTTTTCTCAGCTTTTAGCACAAACTCGTGCAATTCAATTGCCATAGTTATTCTTGATAATACTCTTACTTATGCAGTTCAAGTTTTTTGGCGAGACCTACAAGGATATAATTAGGTAATCACTAATTTCCTTGCAGTGCTTTCTTGATTTCCCATGACAACTACCATTCAAATCTCATTTTCACTTTTGTTAGGGAAATGTACCTCTCCTCATCAAAGCTCATAATTTCTTTTAGCAGAGCTTTGGTCTGCATCTCTTATTATGCATAGTCAAGGCACTGTGTGTTGCTTAGGATGTACAGTAAAAATGTCATGGCTTGCAAGGCTTTGTGGTCAGTAGTTCCTAAATGAACACATAAGAAATATATGAATTATGGAATTTATTAAGCATTTTTCCTCTAAACAAGAGAGAAAAATGAAATCTACAGTAGCAGGAAGTGAAGTCAAGGAGTCAGGTAATGTATCAATTCAGTCACCTCTGCTTTCCTTGTTTTAGAGGGACAGAATATATCAAATTTTGGAAAATGTTACTATCTTTGCCTGTTATTACCAAGCACTAATTTCAATAGCAGAAACCAGCAAGTAGGATAGAGCTGCCTAACAAATGCTTGTGTTAGCCTTTGATTTCATGAAACTCCATTTGTTTGACTATTTAAATCTCTTGGGAATGAAAAAAGACATACAATAAATTCAGTCGAATGTTACTCACCTTTTCCTTAGTCAAAGAAGAAAATATTTTAAAGAAATGTTGATGCTAAATATAATAGCTTTAGGCTTCACTTTCAGCTTAATTGCACCTTGCAAGATACTATTCAGTTTCATGCTGAAAGATATGCAACTGCTACTATTTTAATTTAACAGAGTAGACAGGTATATTTTTCCCCTCCCTTACAGAAGTCTGCAGTCACAGCAGCTGCTTGGTACTTGAACTTGTTTAAACAACTTATGACTTGCGTACTGTTTATAATCTCCAAGCTGATAAAGCTCCATTTGGTAGTTGCATCTTTAGTAGCTTAATGTTAAGTGTATACATAGAAAATTCAATGAAGCTTTTCGCCCTTGAATTTTGGTGGTGGTAACTAAAGGACTGGTGCCAGATTTCACTAGCACTAGTGTGATGCCACTGTATACCTAGAGTTAAATCCAAATTAGCATTTATGTTGTTAATTTAACCCTTAGCTAAGCCCCAAACTGAATTCACAGAACTCTACTTACCCTTTTTCTCCCTGTCTGGAGGCACCTTAGTTTGCAATATTGTTCCTTATTCAACTCAGATCTCTTCTAGCTGTGTAACTCTTGCTTCTTCCACAACCATAACCTTTGTATTCTGAATTCCGTATTGCTCCAGAAGTTGAAACCTTGAGTTTGAATTCCACATTAATCTCACCACAAGAAACTTTAAACCTTCTATGCAAGTTTTAGTGCCAGGTTTGAGAGTAGACAGTAAGTAAACTACATTTAGAAGTAGAAAAAAATGTTGGAATAGAACAAAATAAATGAAATAAAGGCATTAAAACAGGCATCTTCATATTTAAGCTGTTTATCCTGATAATTTCAAAGCACTTTCCTTGTCCATTATACAAAAATGCAAGAACATTCCATAAAAGCCAGAGATTAAGTTATTTTTTGTCACTGGGGTTTACTTTCTTTTAATGCTATCAAAAAAAATTTTTATAGACACATACTATATGATTTCTATTGGTTGCATCAGCTTTTGAATAATTGGGTATAATAATAGCAAAGAAGTGAATTTCACAGAATTTCAGGAGTTGAAAGGGGCCTCTAGATATTGAGTCCAATCCCACTGCTATAGCAGGTTCCCTACGACATGTCACACAAGTAAGCATCCAGAGAGGTCTTGAATATCTCCATAGAAGGAGACTCCATAACTGCTCTGGATCACCTGTTCCAGTGCTCTGTCAAAATTTCTTCTTATTTTATCACAGGATGACAGAGACTTATTATCATGTGATCATGAGAAAGCCTTCTGTAATGTACAAGAGGAAAACAAAAGCATTGCTTTTAAATTTTCACTGCCACTTCAATCTCTTCCCAGCAGTGTGAAAACATCCATGTAAAAATATTGATAAATCCACCTTCACAGAATCCACAAAGAACAACAGACATGAGAAAACCTTCTGTATACTGTGAAAGTGTCATCTTTGTCTGAGTTCCCCAGCTCTGATGCTTCAGGATTAAAGTATATTGGAATGAGTGATTATTTATTTCTTAGAATTATTATGCAATTCTCATCTCTTGAGAGTAAATCAGAAGGATTACAGGGGGGACGGAAGAGGAAGAAACATCAGTTTTCAGATGGCTAATTAGCAAGTACATCTTTTGGCTTGTATCTTTATGACAACTAATTATGTTAGTAAACTGCATAGTGACTGACTCCATTTTTAGAAAGTCAACCAAGTTGGAATTCACTCTATAGCTGTCATTTAAACAAACAGCTGTTAAGGGATACATTTACAAAGCTGTTTGTAAGAGTTACAGCGAAGGTAATGCTGGCCATGACAGCAGCTTTCACAACTGTTGATGTTATAGATCTTTTTATTCAATATTAATAAATTCAGCATGCAATTATTTTACCATCTGTCTCCCGTAGAATCATTTATTTCTGTCCGTCAAGCAAGTATACAGAGAAAATATATTGAATAATATAAATTACTGTACATAATTTATCATTATAGTATAAGAAATTAAAGGTATCATTAGTATGACTTGTTATTTTCTTCTAGTATGTCAGATAATAATGATATTCAACACTTAAATAATTTATCTTGAAAAATACAACTTGTAAAAAAATTATTATCAGTCTGAATTCTTCAATTCAAGCTCAATTGCTTCAAATTTCCTATTGGGTTTTGTTACTTACTGTTAATATTTCTACAGTAAAGTTAGAATGTGTTAGTTGTTTAATTCGCATTAGCAAAAACTAAATACACATATATATTAAAAATAAATGAATCTGTTGGAACTTGGGCTTATGCTTAAACAACCAAATTTGTCACAAGAAATACATATGTAACCAACCAAAATGCCTCTTCCTGGTTTAAATATTTGCTACTTAATCCTTGGTAAATACCAATGAAATAGAAAACTGAGTGAAAATATGAAATAAGAATAAATGTGGCGAATAAATAAATATTAATGTCCCCATCACTCAGTCTTATGGGACATATCAGAACTTGGACCACCATTTTAATCAAAAAAAACTCCAAGACAGCTAACCAAAGCACAGAATTTTAATGCTGTACATTCCATATCTAACTAGTCCATTACGAGAACAATAAGTGGCAATGGCTGACAGGAGAACCTGGCCCTACTCTTGCACTGTCATGAAATGGTGACATGAAGAAAAGGCAAGATGAGGGGAGAGAAGTGACTTTTCTTTATACCTTCTTTCTATCATTTTTATATTTTCTCATTTTAGGAATGTAGGTTATATCTTCCTATAGTCTTTGACATAGGAATGAACAGTTTATAGTTAAGCAACAGCATTTCACACCCAGAAAACAGATTTTGACTGGCTATTATCATCCTGGCTTGAAAGAGATGAGCTTGCATTAAAGAAATCTAGAAATGAGATTTTGATAATTGTAAAGCACTTCCGATAACACTGTAAGACATTTCCAAGTGATAAAGATCAAATATATGCCGCATGGAAACAAGTAGCATTGAAGTGCCATGTCACTTTTATCAAGGGCTGGTAAAGCAGCTTTTCTAGCTTTCCTTTTTTTAGTAACTATTTTGTAGTCTGTTGAGCTACAAGCAGCTAATATCATTAGTGAATTAAGAAGGTATTAACTTTACTATACACAACTATTACAATAAACTGATTATTATTCACACCACAGCTTTGATTGCCTGAGATGTTTCAGTTTACAGATGAGCTTAAAATGTTTTCTGATTATATTGCCAGCTTATTAATACAATTATTTTAGAGCAAAGCATATGAAGTTGTATTTTTTCCTGTCAAAACTGATAGCTTGCTTTAGAAAGTTACATTCCTAACTCCTGTGCAGTTCTGTCATGACCTCAATGCCACTATCTCAAAGCAGAATATACAGGATATTAATGGCTTCCATCTAAGTTTTATTAAGTTAACACCAAAATTAAAATGTTACAACTAGTTATGTGGCTAAATTATTAAATTCTGTAACGTGTGTGTGTCTGTGAATTAGGTATAGAAAGCAGTGAATCAGAAGAACTTGTTATTCAGACCAGGCTGCTTATATCTGTCTCTTTCAGGAGGCCATTCCATCGCTAGGGAGCAGTTGCCATTCTGGTCACAGATCTTATCTATTTTGAGACCCTGTGGCAGCACTCACTAGAAGTCAAAGTCAATTCTAGTATTTACTTGTTATTCTGACCTGAATCACACGAGTGAGTCCTGTAAACAAAAAGAACAGTCTCCTCTTTTCCTCACCTGATGGAAGTTTTGCTACAGAGCTCACTGTTGCCACAAGGCAAGTCAAACATTGCATTAATCCTATCTAAAGGCAGGGTGTATCTTTTAATTGTATATTTTTGTCCAGCTATTGTAACTGAATATTTTATCTGTTTCTTACTGTAGGTGTTTTTTTCCCCCGTATAATATCTTCATGCCAAAAAAGAAAGAAGTGTCCTGTTGTGGCAGCAAGTACTTTTAATTTGCAATTCAGTCCAAATTTTAGTACTTACAGTTTCAGGAGTGCAGATTAAATTCATATTGCTAAAATAAAATAAAAATTGCAAAATTATTTGAGTAAATGAGATATGCAATTTAATTTTAAGATGGAAATAAAGCTTTATATATAAAGATTAGAATCCTTCTTTAGCATATCATTTCTCCAGTCAGTAAATATTTTTTTCTTAAATTTTAATAGTTAAAGTTTCAGATGAATAGCACCCTGAATTTATTTCAAGATTGAATTACTTCAATGTAGTACAAACTAGAAGAAAGGTTTCCTTCTCCCTCTGTTTTGTTATTCACTCTCCAGTTTAAGGAAGCTACATATATACCTACAAATATACTAGTGATGATAAAAGCTGGAATGAAACGTTAGAAATCATCCACATTAAAAAGAAAGGAAGACATCAGTCATTTTAAGGACTCTCTTCTCTACCTGTATTTAAATATGAAAGCTCCGGTCTGAAGTAAAAATATCCACGTGCATGCAACAAGCTTATATATAGTCTGTAAGAACTGTGAGTAGATCCCAAGGAAAGAAGAGAGCTACTTCTCTTCCATTTTGTAAGAATATGCCCACATATGGGAGAAAATTTACTAAAAGACAACTACTGAATATGATGACCTACCAATACACCAACAGTACAGAGGACAGCAAATCTGAGATTCGCAGGGAAATCCACTGGTAGTCAATAAAGAAAAATCATGTATTGTGTTTTCTGTGAATAACAAGCCTAGATTTTAAGAAATGGCAAGACTCTTACAGATATCTACCCCATATAAAAATAACTATATTAAAACATCCTCTCCAGTACTCCATAAAGATGGGAAAAAAAAAAATCACCAAGAAGAATGCACACGAATTTTATAAGTGGGTTTCAACAGCCATTTCAGCAGATATGTGAAAAAAAGGTCAAAGTAACCACAGAAGTGGAAGCATTTAGCCATGCCCATTTTGTTGCACAAAGCTGGGATGGAGATTTATCAGAAAACTAGATTAACTGGGGTTGAAGTAACCTTGCTGTACAGTACGATCCAATATGATTTTCTCTGCCTTCCCCCCCCCCTCCCCATAGTTAATTGCAACCTCTTTCTCAGTACTTCAAGTCTGGGAAGCAAGGACTGGAATGCAAAGGGCTATAGCCAAGAGAGCTGCATATTCCAGAACAGGTACCACCACTGGATTGATAGGGATGCCAAAGCAGGAAATATTGCAGACTGTTAGAGGGAAAAGCAGGTTAGTGAGGTTTAACAGAGAACTGAGTAAAAGGAAAAGCAGAAAATAACCACCTGGGATAACTGGATCCCACCAGTAAACAGAGTTTATCATGAGGACATCAGAAGGAAGCTGTTACAGAGATCTAAGTGTTGATGCATTTGCCTGATAGGATTCTGTTTCTTTTTATTCCAACCTATTGCTAGTACACATTTAACTGAAAGAACACTACAATGAATTAGGTTTGTGGTTTTTTTGTGTTTTTTGGATAACCCATCATAAACTCTACAGACATCACTGCTGTTGTGTCCTCAAACAAGGGAGGCTCTCAGCTTGCAGCTAAGAGTCACAGGACTCATTAACAAGCAACAGCCATCAGCAAACAAGACAATTATCTGAGCAGATGCTGCTACTGTGCTCTCACAATGGCTTAAATTAACCTGGTTTTCATCCGATGGAGATAAGAAAAAAAAATAATTCAGCTCTCAGGTGGAAAGCAGATATCCAGTTAAGACTGAAAACTATCTAACTTTAAGATCCTTTCACCACACAGCTCCTGGGAAACAGAAACTAACCTCATTATTTCCAGCTAGCATCTTTTCAGGACATAGAAGCCTAAGCTGTTTAAGTACCTTTCTTTGTCATCTCATCCATTCAAGAACAGCCTGTTGATTTGCTCTAACAGCATTCAAAAAGTTCTCAGACCCAGTTTTGGAAGTATGAATAACTGTCCAAATTTAGGCTCTGGCTTAATATCAATTGAATTAACTTATAATACTCTAATGGTATCATAGAATCACAAGGTTGGAAAGGACTTACAAGATCATTTAGTCCAACCGCCCTCCAATTACCATTGCTACTACAAAGCCACTAAACCATATCTCATAGCTTCTCACCCAAATGCCTCTTGAACACTGCCAGGGACGTCAACTCCACCACCTCCCTGGACAGGCTATTCCAGTGCCTGACCACTCTCTGAGAGAGAATAGAAATGTATGTATACTCTAGAAAAAAAAAAAAAAATTACTAGGAAACCTGAAATATCACCCCAGTTTTCTGGAAAATAAGAACATCTTTAATTGAGTTTAATTACCTTTTTTCCTTCTTTCTCTTTGGTGATCACAAACAGCTAAAACATTCCATTGATAAAATACATGAAATTTTTTAAAGATAAGACAAAATACTAATTGTGGGCAATTTGTCCTTGAAGTCTTAAGGCAGGAGCAGAAGGGTATTTTACTGTTTCAGCAAATTACAATTAATGAATTTCCATTGTTCTCAAATCTCACTTCTAAAAGAATAACCTCACTTTGATATAGGTGGTCAAGTAATAGAGCTAACTCTCCTCATTCACAGCCATAACCCATATAGTAGCTTGACACAGAAGAGCTCTCTTCAGATTTGAGCTTTGGTATTCCACCAGAAATTAAGCTTTCTTTTTCATTTGAGACCCCAGGGTTGAAATAGCTTCTTGCATGTCTTCAGTTCAGAGCTCATTTGATCTAGAGATATTCCCTCAGAATTAAAGCACCATGTAGGCTGGCTCACAGCAGATGTGAGAACAATGAGCATCCCTATCCCTCGTGTCCTCATACTACTTTATAATAACACAGTCCAAAAGAAATCCTAGTTGCTGGGTCATAAATTAATACTGTAATGTTCTTTAGCTCGTGAAGCATTCTGTACAAACACCACTGTTTTCAGCTATCTGAAGCTATGTGCACTCAGGAAGCAACTTTGAAAATTCCAGTGTCTTGATGTTTTGTTTTCTATTTGTCAGTAAAAAATTAAAAGCTATTTTATCACAAACATGCCTAATTACAAAGAAGTTGATATTAGAAACAAAGACTAATAAGGAAAACAATATGCAAGGCATTCAAATATTAAGAAGATTTATTTTCTTTCATTCTGTGTGATTTGATAAAGGTGATTTATATTATCCTTTAAGAATGTGGGATGATTTCAGTGTTACCTTGCCCAATTTGATATTCCATTTCTGACACAGGAAATCCTATATCAAGCCTTGTATGCAATAGTCCTAATTTCATAAATAAAAATATATTAGAGAAAAATATGTTATTCATGCAGACAGCAATACCAATTGTGTAAAGCTAGACTGTGTTTGTAGTGATAGCCTTAAAATGCTTAGTGCACTTTAATCTGTCACCTGTTTCCCACGAGTGTCAAAGAAAATAACACACTTGATATACATAATACTTGATCTGTGAAGACAAAAATCTGACTTTCTTCACTAGCATGAAAGCAACCCAGCACCCTTGTAAAATTTCAGTGGGGACAGAAGTGTTCCCCACCCATACTGTCAAATTAATCATACAAGTTAATTTTCCCAGCTGTTCTTTTGAAATCTAAAGATCCTATAACATAGTACATGATCACATACTGAGACAGAACCTACCTAATGTAAAAACTTTTGCGTCTAAATCTGTCATGCTCTTCTCAGGGTATCCCATAATGTGTTCAGATTTTCATGTTTTGTTCATTAGTCGTAATGCCTCTGTATTCAGTGAACAACAACATATGCAAGAATTACAAATATATTTTTTACAAATAACATAAGCTGTAAGGAAAAATAAACACACAGATCGCTATCTCCAAATTATTACATAAGAATTATCCACTGTAGCTTTTTGAGCTGAGCAACTCTGAATTTAAAAGATACACATGTTAACTGAATCATAACTAGGGAAACTAAGCAATGTCATCTAATGAATTTGTTTGAATTTGTTCTGGAGAGTGGAATAGAGAGGCAACAGCTGAATTAGTTTAAATCTTTAAATCAGCCAATTTAACACTGTCTCAGATGCTGTGATAATATATATATATTAGTAGTGACAGGGATACCATCCAATTCAGCACACACAAAAACCTATGATTACTGGATAGGTTAAATATCTTTGTTTGTTTTAGTTTACCTTATCCTTCCTTTCTCCTCTCTATAAAAAAAAATACTGAAAACAGTGTTTTCTTCTATCTGAACTTGGCATAAATGCAGATGTGTAAAAACAAAACTGAGGTCAAGTTGACAGCACTTACTAAGATGCATCAGGTTTATTTGTTTCCAGTCATTAGCCAAACCTCTGATCAACCAGCTTAATCCCATCTGGGACACTGAAGTGCTCCCTGTGGTGATCCTGGTAAGATAGGAGTAGTAAGTGTTCTCCTAATATCTTTCATTTCCTGTGAAATTTCCCCTCAATTGAGAGCATCTATCAACTGTCACAGAGCTTATGCTTCTGGGGGAAAAGACAATAAATAAATGGAACAAAGTAAGACCAATGAGATACCCATCCCAAACAGTGAGCACACAAGAGAAAGAAACCTCTTCCATTCCTAAGGAAGAAGTTTTAATTTTCATCAAGACCCTAAGAGACTCAGAGCCTCTTTTAAATTAAAAACATAAAATTTTAATAGATTTAAAGAAAAAAAAAATTTCCTCTTTTTATTCAATAATCTTCTAAAATGAGGAATACTGAAGTGAAATTCAGGAAATTGTGAAATTAAAGGCCTTCATAAGGAAGGGTGGATGTGTTATGAAGACTGCACATTTGTATTTGTTGCAGAAGCAAATGTAGCACACTCCTGGAAGAAATCCTGATACACTGAAGGCTGAGACAATCTTGCCGAAAAGACTCATCCACAGCTCAGTAAATTGGCAAATGACAGACAGTCTAGCTCAGATACTTCTCTCAGTGCAACAGAATATATTCTGAGGGAAGTACGCAGAATAGAGGAATACGTTCATGATCTTGGGGACTACCCAGCTGTGAATGAACTGGTATCATATTTGAGGACCTGAAGATAACACAGAGGTAGTGTTTGTGAAAAGGACTGGAAAGAAAAAAACAAACAAACAAAAAAAACACTGTATTGCACATTTAAAACAGCTGAAATTGCAAACTACCACTGCCTGTCTGAAAACTGACAACTAACTCCCTGAAAAATCTCACTGGCAATGAACATCTCCATGGTAGCAAGAAATATACCATGACTCCATGTCTGTACTTCTTTATCTAAGATAATTTAACAGTTATTCACTTGCTTGGCCATGGTAGGAAGCGTTGCAATCTGCTTTTCATTTGGCACCTCTGGAAGTCTCACATGGAAAAAAAAAAAAAAAAAAAAAAGTACCCCAAATATTGCTGCTGGGAGGATTTATGCCTGTGAAATACAAGAAGAGTCTGTTTGCTATGAAAAGATTTGTCTGCCAGGAGGCATGGCATACCCAGAGATTTTGTTAGCCTTCCACTTCTTAATATGTGCAGCCATGCATATATATGTCTACACAAAGGAAAAAGGGAAAGAATATTTTATACATTTTCCTCTTACTGGTGATGTACATCTTCTCATTCCAGAAGAAGAAAATCTGGACAGGCTTTCAAGAATAAAGCAGCTAGAGACATCTCATTCCCCATGGATTCTAATATACTTCTCATCCCTAAGGAACACCTCTGCCTAATACCAGTAAGAAGAAATACTTCTCATATAAACACTCAATAAATAACCTACCCTGCTACTCCAGAGCAGAATGACATGTATTTCTCTACTGCTGGTGCTCATCATCAGGAATTCTTACAATAAAGAAACATGTTTTACCATCCTTGGCAGCCAAGTATTTCAAACTGAACAAACGTTCAGAGCAAATTTAAGAAAAACTTGTTGGTGACCTAACTCTATACAGAACCACTGCTCCTCTGGGCAATCTGTTCACCACCTTCATAGTAAACAGTTTCTTCCAAAAGTCTAATCACAATACTCCCTGATTAAGTGTCCCACCCCAAGAAATTGCTTACTGTCACAAAATAAATGTCACACATCTGTACAATCAAGGGAATAATTCTAGAGCAACATTTCCGAATTCCCCACACAGTAATATTTCTGATTTCTCTGTCTGTACCTGACAGAATAAATTAATGCATGGCTGGTCTTGGGAATATAACATTTATTTAGATTCAGGAACACAGATCACCACTGACTTTTGAAAAATTTAAGCATACCTAAGACTCATTGTTTTGCTACTGGACCTAGATTCCAAAAGGAAATTCTACAAAGAACAAAAAGTGCTTTGGGAAAAGACAGAAGAAAACATTAGTATTCATTTGAAAATTTGTTATTGTACAGTTGGAATAATGCAAGAATAGTTACGTAGAGTTAGAATAATACAAGAATAGTTGTAAATAGATAGCCAGAGATAATCTATGGGAAAAACTCACCAACTCTAAGGTCCTCAGTCAACATGGAAAAGGCTGATGCTTACCACCAAAACTCCAAAAAAGAACAATCTCCAAAAAGAGATGCTGCCTTAGTGGTGGTCAGCCCTTAAATGGGATCTAGGAGAGGTGGAGTCAAGCTCCACGCCTCCCAGGAGCACAGCTGAATTACCTTCACCTGTGCTCCTGCAGCTGACCCATCACTTGCCTCAGATGGTTTAATCAGAGGTTCAGGCTGTGATTAACAGTTTCCCATACAGCTATACTTTCATAATTTTATCTATCAACACATCACATATGTTTATTTAGCATCATGTTCTTTGGAAGAGTCCCTACCACAGAAAGGTTCTTAGTCTCAGGTATTTCGTAGTTAAAAATAGACATATAGACATGACTGTATTATTGTGATATTCATTTTGTGTTATATTTAAGAATACACAATCTATATATTATATTATATACTGCTATTTAATTAATGCATTCATGAGCACAGATTTTTTCCAACCAGAAACACTTCTTCTAGTAAGTGTGTTGAAAAACTAAAAATAAAAATGCTAGCATGAGAAAATAATTTTTCTATGTCCTCAATTTCTTGATTATCTCATTTAATAAGCATCACTGAATCCCTCAGAACAGAATAGGAGCTACACTTCTTGGTGATTCTGGCAGTGTCAGTCAGGCTTAATTTTGAGTAATAACTGGGCTCACATCAAAGATTCCTTCCTCAGTCTGCATCCCATTACCTCTGACTCTGGCTTGACTTGATCTGATATAACAGCAACACCTTTAATTCCTTTTCTGTAAAAGAAAGAACTACGTACCTCATGGGCAATATAACAAAAAAAAAAAAAAAAGACAAAAAAAAAATGGAAAACTAAGAAGTACATTAATAGTCCTTAATTGAAGGTTACCAAGATTTTTAGAAGCTGTAATAGCATACTTGAACAAGAAAAGGTATTAGATTAGCTCAAATAAGTATTAGTCCAGAAATATTTCCATATGACTAAAAAACCGTAATAGTTGAAATAACCTTGCCTGTGAACATGTGAGTTTAGTTGATGCATTATAACACACAGCAATAAAAACATGCAATAATGGCAATATAAAGTTGCTGCACAATTATGCTTGAGGTCAGGCAAAGACCAAATTTTCTGTCTTGAAGAATGAATAAGAATATGGCTATATGAGCGGACAAAAAATCAGCACATGAATGGGCTCAGAAGTCTTCATGAACTCAAGCCTGATTACCAGGATGCTCTGATATTTTTCTACAAAGATGAAATCAACTTTCCCCCATGACCACTTTCAGGTTCAAGTAGTTAGTTTTTGAAGAGAGTGCAGCAGGTCAATTTTGCTACCTGTCCTACATCTTGGTCTTTCAGGCAAATCCAAGAAAGCTCCAAAATATCCCAGGCCAGGGAAAGTGAAGGTGTCCATAAAACATAATCATCAAATCTTCTTGGTTCTAGAAGATGCATTGCTCAAATAAGATACTGATTGGTTCTTAGTAATAACAAAAAGAGAAATAATAAATTAAAGAAAGAGAATGCTCATAGTCCTATAGGAACAAATTTGTCCAACAAAAGAACAAACAAATAAATAACAATCTTATTCCCCCTAAGGGAAAAAGAAAAGAAAAGAAAAGAAAAGAAAAGAAAAGAAAAGAAAAGAAAAGAAAAGAAAAGAAAAGAAAAGAAAAGAAAAGAAAAGAAAAGAAAAGAAAAGAAAAGAAAATGGGAAAAGAGGGAAAAGGGAAAAGTAAAGATGGCAAAGAATATTTATACTAAGGAGGAAAGAATAAGGCAGAAATACTTTCCTATGTAAGGCTTGTTTTAAGAAATTTCCTTCTGATTAGACTGTACAACTTTGATACTGGTTAGGCAGTCAAACATGAAGGAGAATATAATGACATACAACACAGCAGATGCTAAAATAGAGACATGGAGCTAGGAAGGTGTTTGCTTGGCACCACAGGAGAGAACAGACAAAACAAAGACTGCATACCAGAAAGACAAACATCTTAAACTAAAGATGTCTGTGGCACAGAGATAAAAACATGCCCTAGCAAGAGTAACATCTGTAATTTATGTAGATACTTATTTGATAGGACATATATTGAGGCTGGCTTTCTGTTATACTCCCAAAGCAGCAACAAAAAAGAAATACAGAAAAGAATTTTCATATTCCAAGTACTTTTTGGCTGCTACATGCTCCTTTCCTTCCCCATCTGTCAACAGAGTTTTATTCCCTCCTTTTGTTCCTTCAGATTTTTATTTTTAATTTAGGCTGTTGAATTGTGGAAGTCCCAAGAGAACAAAAACAAACTTTGTTTAAATATTCAATGCCATAAATAAATTTTTAATCATGTCTTCTGTAATAAATACCCTAATTTACATGTGTCAAATGCACTCATTGAACCTAGTGTATCACATACCAAAACATTTGTTTGTAAGAGAAGAACAGCTCAGCATCTGTTGACCATCTATAATTATGCACACAGATTAGATAGCCCAGGGATAGGTTCTACTTTAAATGGCATTTTACAATTTTATCCCAGAAGAATAAATAGAAGCCAAGTATTTTCCCCTCCATCCAAATCTCATCTTGCTTATGTCAGACAAGCCATAACCCAAGCTATAAATAATGATCATTACTATTTTATTTATTTATTTATTATGCATGGTTAAGCCAGTTGCTGCTATTTTCATATTCATATGCAGGTAACACATGCGCAGGCATGTGGCCATATTAATAACTCTCCTTTGACTCAGGAATGTCACTGGAAGTTCATTCCTCCATACATCACCTGAAGCAGAAAAAGACCAAGAGGTTTAAATTCCAGACAGATATCTAATAATCCAAGTGAGTCCCAAGTGTAGTCAGAGAACATTGCTGCATTGTCTCACTTTTATTCTTTACTTACACAAATGAGAACCCAGGCTGCACATCAGAATCTCTCAGCATCTTTCATTAAGGTACTTTTAGAATAAAAGAACACAGAAGAAAAAATAAAAGTGGGATATATTCCTACACTGAAGGGAAGGTGAGCAGGGAGGCAATGGAGGATCCACCTAGGAGGGAGCCTATGCCTTGAGGCTGTCTCTGTCAAGAAATAAAGAAAAGTGGTCGTGGTGGGTGACTTCCTTCTCAGAGCAATGGAGGGCCCCATAAGCAGACCAGGCCCAAGTTGTCAGGAGGTGTGCTGCCTTCCTGGGGCCCAAGTCAGGGACATAACCAGGAAACCCCCAAAGCAGGTTAGGTCCACTGATTATTTTTCACTACTTACAGTTCATGTGGGCAGTGATAAAATTGCTCAGAGAAGCCTATGTGAATTATGAAAAGAGAGTTTAGGGCATTTTGTTCAAGGAGCGGGAGCTAAAGTGTGTTTTTGTTCTGTACCTTCAGGGGCAGTGAGAGACACAGAGCAGGCTTGGAAAGCACAAGCAATGAATAATTGGCTCAGAAACTGGTGTCAAACTAGAATCTTGGTGTTCTTTGATCATGGGGCAGTTTACTCAGCCCCTGGCCTGTTGTCTGTCCATGAAACCTACCTGTCTCGAAGGAGGCAACAAATCCTAGCACAGGAGCTAGCGGGGCTTATCGAAAAAGCTTTAAAGTAGGTACGATACGGGGAGGGGACAAAACAGGGCTAACAAGAGATGAGCCTATGGGAACGATGCTTGAGATGGGGGTGGGGCAGATGACTTGGCTGAAGTGCATGTACAACAATGCATGCAGCATGGGCAACAAGCAGGAGGATTTGGAAGCCATTGTGTGTTGGACGAACTATGATCTAGTTGCTATTACCAAAACATGGTGGGACTCCTCCCATGACTGGAGTGCTGTGATGGATGGTTACAAGCTCTTTGGAAGGGACAGATGAGGAAGGAAGGGTAGTGGTGTGGCCCTTTATATTAAAGAATGTTTGATGTTGAAGGGCTCAGAATTGTGAATAACAAAGTCTAGTGTGTGTGGGTAAGGATCAGAGAGGACTATAGGGGCAGAGAAGGGCAACAGAACTGGTGAAAGGTCTGAAGCACAAGTCTTATAAGGAGCAGCTGAGGGATCTGTGATTGTTCAGTCTGGAGAAGAGGAGGCTCAGAGGAGACCTCATTGTGCTCTACAGCTTCCTGAAGGGAGGTTGTGATAGAGGAGGGGTTTGACCTCTTCTCTCAGGCAAGAAACAAGACCTGATTAAATGGCCACAAGTTGTACCAGAGGAGATTTAGATTAGACATAAGGAGGAACTTTTTCTCTCGGAGAGTTGTCAGGCACTGGAATGGCCTACCCAGGGAGGTGGTGGCGTTTCCATCCCTGGCAGTGTTCAAGAGGCATCTGGATGAGGAGCTAAGAGATATGGTTTAGTAGCTTGCGGTAGCAACGGTAATGGGAGGGTGGTTGGACTAGATGATCTTGTAGGTCCTCTCCAACCTTGTGATTCTATGATTCTACTTCTGTGTTAGGATTATGCTTATATGACACATCAGATTACAGCTATCTTTTTTATATATCTATACATTAAGAATGGCATTCAAAATGTTAGCAAGATTACTGATATATCGCAAAATCCATTTGGGGCACTCATTTCCCAGAACCTTAGGTAATACAGAGTGATTGATAGTGTGAGAAATTAATCTTGTGAAGTTCTCAACTATTTTTTTCTTGATATTATTATATTGCTGGCGACTGCACATTCTGTTCCCTCTGTTGGTGAAGAAAAGACTGTTATTTCCATCTCAGGTAATTTTATATAGCTTTTAAAAAGCTTTTAGACTCAGTAGCTGCATTTATGTTGGAATATTTTTCAAGTGTTATTTGCAAGTGATGGAGAAGAAAGTAAATGATGAATGAGATGCACTACTTGCTTACCTTCCCTATGAAGACAGGCTGAGGGAGCTGGGCTTGTTCAGCCTAGAGAAGAGAAGGCTTCAGGATGACTTCATTGCAGCCTTCCAGTACCTTGAAGGGAGCCTATAAACAGGAGAGGAGTCACCTCTTTGCAAGGTGGACATGGCATGGTAGGACAAGGGGAAACTGTTTTAAGTTGAGGGAGGGAGGATTTAAGTTGGATATCAGGGGGAAGTTCTTTACCAAGAGAGTGGTAAGGTGCTGGAACAGGCTGCCCACAGAGGTTGGAGGACATCCCATTCATGGAGGTGTGCAGGGCCAGGTTGAATGGAGCCCTAGGTGGCCCTGGTATTAGAAATGGAGGTTGGTAGCCCTGCATGTGGCAGGAAGGTTGGAGCTTGATGATCCTTGAGGTCCTTTCCAACCCAAGCCATTCTATGATTCTGTGATGCTAGGACATGTAAATGGTTACTTGTGTGTCTGTACAACCAATATTTGAATAATACATATCATTAATTTCAACAGCAAATATGGAAAGTTAAGGGTTATAAAAGACTATTAAAATATACTTCACAGAGTACAAAGTAATAATCGTAATAGTAATAATAATAATAATAATAATAAAGAAAGTTTTCTGCTCAACATCATTAATTTTTGAGCGGATTCTGTCAACTCCTGTTTTTTCCTGTTCAGTGTTTGTTAACGAAGCTTGCTCATATTTCAACTGTACTGGTTGCCAATTGGTACTGAAATGATAGCACAGCTGTTACTCTACACAAGAGATTTGAACAGAAACATAGATAATTAGCAGTTGTACATAGTATTTCAAAAGTAATAAAAGTGATTCTCATTAGGAGTTTAATATGTATATATTTTCTAACACAAGGTACGGAATAATATCCAAGGACTGGCAGACAATCCTGGAGATTCCTGGAGTCTAATGAGGATAACTTCCTGGTTTGGGTACTATACAGACTGACCTGAAGTGAAGCCTTACTGGACCTGACGTTCGCCAACATGGAGGTGATCATTAGAGAGGTTGAGACTGGAGGCAGCGTGGGCTGTGTGGATCATGCCTTGGTGGAGTTTCTGACCTGGAGGAATGCAGGCTTGGCAAAAAATAGTCAGACCCTAAACTTCAGGAAAGCAAACTTTTGGCTGCTTAAGGAACTGCTGGATCTCCTGGGAAACTGTCCTCAAGGGCACAGAAACAGAACAGAGCTGGCAGCTTTTTAAGGACACTCTTCTGAGAACACAATGGCCCTCCATCCCCCAGCAGAAGAAGTAGAGCAGGGGACGCAGGCAATGGGCATGGCTGAGCAAGGATCTGCAGTTTAAACTGAGGAAAAAAGAGAAATGTACAGGAAGTGGAAGCAGGATTGTGTAGCCTGGGAAGAATTTTTAATATCTTTTTGAATAAGATTAGTTTGTGGCCCGGGGTTTGAATCCCCCCTGTGGCACAAGGGGTAGAAGTGCTGCTTCGCTACACAGAGGGCTCGAAACCCGGGAGTTGGACTCAATGATCTCTTCCAACTCGCACGATACTGTGTGATACTGTGAAAAGCAGGGCAGCCAGCAGGGCAAGGGATGTGATCCTGACCCTCTAATAAGCTCTGATAAGACTTCACCTGACATACTGCATCCAGATGTGGAGACTTCAGTGTAGGACAGACATGGACCTGTTGGAGTTTGTCCAGAGCCACAAAATGATACAAGGGATGGAACACCTCCCCTGCAAGGACAGACTGAGAGAGCTGGGAATGCTCAGCATGGACAGGACAGGGCTCTGGGAAGGCCTCATTGTAGGCTTTCAATATCTGAAGAGAAGCTATAAGAAAGAAGGGAACAGACTCTTTAGCAGGGTCTGATGTGACAGGACAAGGGGAAATGGTTTGAAACCAAAGGAAGAGTGATTTAGATTGAATTAAAGGAAGAAGTTTTTTACAACATGGGTGGTGAGGCACTGGAACAGTCTGCCCAGAGAGGTTAGCAATGACATATCCCTGGAAGCACTCAAGGTCAGGCTGGAGGGTTTTCTGAACACCTGATGAAGCTGTAGAGAACCCTGTTCATTGCAGGGGGAGGGTTAGTCTTTTAAGGGTCTCTTTCACTAAAAGATTCTATGAACCCATAATTTGTTTTAAATCCTGATCTTGTGCCCCTCATGTTAAGACTTTCTTTTAACTGTAATTCATTGTAATACAGAAGAAACCAAGAGATTGTTCTTGACAAAACTACAGATCAGCAATATTTTGCTTTCAAGCTCACTACGAAATACAATTAACATGCTTCTTTACTCTGATTTATTATATAGATATATATATAGCTTAAAAATTTCCTAGTTCATATTATTTTCCTCCTTTCATTTTTCATCCATCAACAACTACTCAAATGCAGAAAAGTCTAGGTCATGAGTTGAAAAACTTGCTGCTAGCTACTGCAATTCTTCACATTTTTTCCTCAAAGATTTAAGCTGTGCATGCCAAGATGCCTTTTCAGAATGCAAATTTGATATGTCTCCTTTCTAGTAGGCTTTTTGTAGAGTTACTATCATTGTTCAGCCTGTGAAGTGGGTCTGTCTGCATCCAAATCACAATAGTTCTATTGCTCTAAATTTCACCCATTGCCTAGTGAAGACTCATCAGGCTACATTATAATCATACCCATCTTTGCTTCTTTGCAAATAGAGCACAGCTTTTCAAAATATACCAGGTACTATGGCATTATAATTTGCAACATTCACTAGATAATCATTCTCTCTATTTCTCTGAGTGCATATAATAATCCATTATGCTACTTCTGTATTTCCTCTTGCCTTTCCTTTATATCTCCTCACACAATAGAAATTTTTTAATGCACAGCATTTACATGAGGCGTAATCTTCACCAGGCAGAAAGCCCTGAAAATGTCTTACATACCAGTCTGCACAATTTTCTCTTGTGGATAAAAAGGATTTTAGAGTCAGACAATTATTACGCAGCACAGTGTAACAGATGAAATGACATACTTTAGAACTCAAGTTTCTCATAAGTAATACAGTTAATGGCCACTAATAACATCCACAAAATAAATTAACGATATTAGTTTTGAATTTCCACATGAGCCCCTTGCTTACATATCAGTTTAACATGGCATCAATTTGTGAGCTTAATTTCAGATTTTATGTCTGTCATCTTATTTACTATTATTCTCTGTATCTACACCTTTGTCTCTTATATTATTCTGTATTATTCTCCACTTTCACACCTTTGAAGTGCAAATACTTATTGAATTTAATGGATCTTCCACCCTATTGTCTGGCTGTTTTCCTCCCAGGTTTTGGGCTTCACTTGATTCATGTGACGAAGTTTAAATTATATGTATATTATGTTAGAATATTGCATTTTCAAGAATTTAGGTATTTCTCATTTGTTTAACAACATAGGCCCCACTGGCTATGAATATTCAAGAGCTAACCAGAGGAAGTATGTTAATTTATTTATTTTTATTCAACTGGAGAAGACAATGCTTCAAAATATAACACACACAAATAGCATTACTTCTCACTTATTCAGTACCATTAAGAATAATTCCTTTCTAATTCTTGCCATATGGTAATAGGATGCCAGCTCCTTTCTGCTGCTGCTGCTGCTTGTATAATCTCTTCTGAAAACATCTCTGTTTTCTCTCCTTATATCTCTTAAATAAAAAATAGTAGATGTCAAGGGAGAAATAAACTCCAAACGATATAATAACTAAAGTTAACAGGAAAAGTTTTGCTTTTGCTTTTGAGTTCTGTTGTTGTAAAAGAAGCCAGTCTTTGATTATTAATGGCTTCTGTGATCACAAAGTTAGCAGATTCTTCTCTTATTAAAACAAAGAACTCTATTCTCAGTCTTTATGACTCCAGCAAAACATTTCTCTAACAGCAAGGGAAGTGCATACAGTGCAGAACATCCATCAACAGCACCATCCATGGCCATATAACCAGCTTTCCAGCACTATGAAAGAGAAATGGCAATTGTCCTTCTGCATCAACAGGAATACACAGGGACACATTTTAGGGTAAAAGAGAGTCATTTAGACATATCATCTGATGATCCAAAATGTTGATGTTCTTGGAGAACTCCTGAAGAATTCCCCAAATGAAAACCCCGAATGAAAACTTTTTAGCAGATTTACGTGTTAAATAAATGAAATAATGCTAACTTGCACTGACTTACTAATAATTACAATTCTCAGTACAGGAACAAGTTGGCTGAGTCTAAAAAGTAAAAACAAGGTACTGTATTTGAAAAATAATTTAATTTATGTAAATAAATGCAATGAGATCATGATGGAGCAATGTAGGAATAAGGAAACCTATGGAAAGTAGAAAACGCGTATGCATATTTGGTCATTCAAATTTTTCAACTCAGTTGTTTTTCAGTAAGATCTTTTGTATAGTGAGCTATCTGAAACTTCAGTAACTTTACATTAAAGACACAAAGTTATTTGGGAGTATAGTTCCCTCCTTTTATGGTGAAATACTGACTCAAAAGCTCTCACCACCTATGCAGTGCCAAGCTTGGAAAGTGAAATAGACACATGCCAGCATATTTATCGGCATAAATAACATTCAGTGTCATGAACTGTGAACAGTATTCACATGAAATAATCTACAGCTTGGACAGTGCTTTGGTTTCTATAATGAATGCTGTTTTCTCATATGTCATTAATCTTTACTGACTAGTTAGATGGGACTGCTTTCTTGTAAACCAATAAATAACAAATAATACTTCCTCAGCCAACTGCAAATATAGCACTCACAGAAGAGGTAATTCTTTCCATGTTTATTGAAAACTTCCTCTTTCAAGCTGACTTCATTATTTTTAAGCCAAAATCATTAACTTCTTATAGTACCTGTAGGAGATATTCTGGGCGCAAAATTGTCTCAGCGGCACATCTGGTCCTCTTCTATAGCATTTGTAATTTAAAGTGACTTTATGGATATAGCAACTAACCTCTCCCGAAACCCAAATATATATTTGAATATATGATTTATAGAACAGCAGGATTTTTTTTTATTCACCCACTGAGATTTTAACTGTGACTGCACAGCTTAGATTTATCTGTCTTGCAAATGAAAGGGATTTGCTACCAAAAAAAATATCAGACTTTATAAATATGTAAAAAAAAACTTGGATTTTTGTAGCATAAGGCTATATATAGGTAATACAAGCATGAAGAAACAAGGGAAGATCTGCAAATCTAAACAGTTGGACTGAGAATTTACTGTTCACACTGTATAAATTGTCTATGCTATTTCAACTAGCTCCAGCCCAGCATCAGTTGGTCGCTGATGTGCACTAAGGATACACTTGGGCAGCACCTATAATTTTGCTTCATCTGATAGAAGTTCTGACCAAGCACCCAGAAAGTTTTCACAATGTGAACCAAAGAAGAGCAAGCAAATACAATTGTTCTATTTATTAAAAAAGCATTCTCATTAAAACAAAACAAAGAAAAAAAAAACAACTTTCCTAGATACATCAGACTTTTTTCTAGGAGAGAATTCAGTAATAATCTCTGATTACAAGCACATTTAGTCAGGGATAATGATTATTTCAGTGACTTAGAAATGTGAAGATACTGGGAGTGCTACTCTAGTGGAACTAACATATAATCAGAAAACCGAATGTTTTTCTCATCATGAGAGGCAGCAGTTCTTGAAAGACATCGTTTTTTTATCTTCTTTATCAAACAGATAATAAATACCTAACTTTCACACTTTTAATTCTCCATAGATACCAGTCTCCAGTTCTAGATGATGTTTACATTCAAGTTTCACCTTTCCTTAGCTACAGGCTTGGGGTGGAGTGGCTGGAAGACTGCCTAGAGGAAATGGACCTGGGGGTATTGATTGATGCTCGGCTGACCATGAGCCAACAGTGTGCCCAGGTGGCCAAGAAGGCCAATGGCATCCTGGCTTGCATCAGAAACAGTGTTGCCAGCAGGAGCAGAGAGATGAGTAACAGGTGAACGGTTGGACTGGATGATCTTTTAGGTCTTTTCCAACATTGGTAATTCTATGATTCTATGAAAATAACTTTAAGACATGGTAGAGTCAATAATATAAATTAAGTTGCATCTTACCTATTTATTAGCAGGAAATAGACACAACCCTGATATAAATAGGGAGATTCAGGTATGTCATTGGGATGGGCATGCATAGGTCTGCTTGTCACTGACAGAGAGAATTGCACAGTTTCTGTTAAATCAAGATTCACAGCATTAAAATACAGATCTTGCAAAAAATATTCCATTATAAATGGAGCTTTAAATAAAGTGAATCAAGTGGAGCTTCTATTACGTGTGAAATGCATTTCCATGAAATTTCATCTTTTTTCAATGCCAAATACTCCAGTTCATATCTAAAAAGCAGAATCTATTGTACTGTGCTGCAGAAATGGTAAATGGTACTTGAACAAGAAATATCCATAATTTTTTGTTCCAAAAACTGCTTTGCAGCTCTCTGAAATGTCCCCAGAATGACTAGTATTGTCCTTTTTAGTACTGAACTACAAAACGGTAGCTACACGGCATTCATATCCTCACTAATGTGTACAGCATAGAAAGCATTTTAAAGAAGAGCAAAAATAGGATGGGGTATGTTTGAATGATCTTTACTCAGAAATGGCTCTAAAAGGGATTTTGTAATTAAAAACGCTTAGAGTTTCACTATTTCCAATTTTCTGTAGCAGTTAGTGGACATTTTGCATCTAGACTACATTTTCCTTATTGCTCTTAAGAATGAAGAGGTTATGTAGCTGAAAATTCAGCCTGTTTAAAAGTTAGTATTACCATCTAGCGGCGGTTTAAAGAATTTCAGGCCAGACATTCAATGTTAGGTTTAGTGTAAGAACTATTCCTTCAGATGTTTTTTGTCACAACTTCTACTAATTTGAACACATCATTCAAATATTTGGACAGCATATTAATGTAAAATCACGTTAATAATAGCTTCATTTTTATTTCTGCAACATTACAAACATTGTGATGTTTGCAAAAAAAAAAAACTTCAAATTGTTTTTGATCTTGGAAATTTGCTGCTGTTTTCTGACATATTCTTTCAATAAGTTTGGTAACTCAACAGATGTATACCCACGCTATGTAATATAGGTTAAGAATCCACATTCTTGTGCCTCAATTCCCACACTTCTTTTCATAATTAATTAATTGCACACAGTTATTATTGTATTCTCTCATTTCCTTCAGTTTATGTCAGTTTTGCAGTCTCACAGAGGAAGCTGTGCAACACTGTTTATACTGTATAAGCAGATCTCTAGAAGACTGTAAAGCTCAATAACTCAGGTGAAGAAAAAGTACCATTGTCCGAATGTGTGTCTATCACCTGTCTAACCTATTTTTTTTCCTTCATCTTAACCTCCATATCTAAAATATTTTGGTATAGAAAGAATAAAAGCTTATTTACTTATTTTACAGGGAAAGCAATGATAAACAAACATTCTAATAAACAAACATAGCTCTTTTTAGTAGATGACACTTCCCAAAGCTACTGTGTAATAGCAAATCACCAGACATCATAAAATACATATGGAGATATTGGTATTTGTCGTTCTGGTATATTATTGTAATTGAAATAGAAAAGCAAACATACATAGAGATTGAATTGACTTATTAACTACTTTTTTTCTTTGACAGCAAAAAAGGAAACCAAATTTTTACTATCCCAGTAAGAACACAGCGGCTGATATGCCAATTACATCAGCAGGTCATTAGAGTAGATAACATAACATGCAAAATTCATCCCATCTACCACAGTTCTCTGAAAGTTCTAGTTCCCAAGGAATCCCATATTTTCTCTTTTCTCCAGTTCATTTGTGACATTTCTCATCCCTTTTATGTTTTATTGATTCCAAACAAGAGAAGAATCTTCTGTATTGCTCTGAGAAAATTGGGTTCCATTTTACTTGTTGCCAAACAGCTTTACTTCTATTTTTCTGAACAATTCTAGCATCTTACTCCATATAAGAATTCTTTCTTTATGCCATTGCCATTTTTTCCATTCTCCTTTTCCTTTGTTCCCGGTACACAAAAGATTCTGCCTGGAGACTTTACATCTCCAGCAACTACTATGCAACAGAGATTACTGCTGGCCTTATCAAAATATTAAACATCTCCTTACTTCAATGCACAGCATTTTTTTGTACTTGACAAACCATGACATCCTATCGTTACAAAATTGGAATGCACAGAATAGCTACAAATGCTGCAAACTGTACAAAAATAAAATAAAATAAAAAATTCCCCAAAGACCTGCAAATTTAGAGACCTTCAACACCAGCACATAAAAGCTTTAGATTACAACATTAGGCCAGACTAGCAGAAAAATAGGAGGCCCATTGCATTTTACTGTGCACTATCTCAGCTAACAGAAAGAAGAGCACCTCTGGCTCTCAGGTTTTATATTAGAGTGGCAAAAAGTCAGTCACAAAAACAAACAAACAAACAAACAAACAAACAAAAAAACCCAAACAAAAATATCATAAACATTTCAGTCAGGGAAAGAACACAGCAAGGAGATGGAAAAAGGTTCACTCTTTCTCCATTTTCTTGGATGGACAGGATATTAAGGGGAAAGGGATAGGTGAATTTTCCACTCTATCACAGGTGACACACTTCGAGCCTTTGAGCACCTATGGTTCAGTCCACTAAACACAAATACAATTTAAAATTGCTAGAGGAAGTCACTCAGCAGTTACAATACTTTGATCCACGAAAAAGCGTCAGCTAGTAAAGTTACAGGGTGTTCTGTATGTTCTTCAAATCACTGCTTTTGGAAAGCCAGCAAATACGCAAAACATGGAAGGTGCTGTACATACTCACATTTGTTTTCAGAAAAAGCACATTTACCTTTTCAATAAATAGGCATTTCCATATGATAACACATGTTCTTCAAAGGATAAAATTAAACACATAATGTACTGAAAGACAATAAGGACTTGATGTTTTGCATTAATACAGTTCCTCATGCACTGTCAAAAATACTGAGAAAGTGCAAAAGTCTGCTAGCAACCACAGATAAGGAAAGAGTTGACTGTAACTAGACAGCACAACCTGCCATTATTGACCAACAATAGATGCCATTTGACTAACGTCATAGTAGGTCGCAATAATAAGCAGTCTTTTTTATAGCAGTCTCTTCAGTTAATGCAGACCTACGACATATAAAGGTGCTTACATGACTCATAAGAGTTAACTTTATTCATTGTAGGCAGTCTTAAAATTATTGAAGATTAACTATTCATCAAATGACAGAGTGATTTCAGGCTCTATTCTTGTAGAAGCTACAGGTCTGGGAGGACGCATCTTTGCAGCCCTGTTTACTCCATCTACTCTATGTGTATTGTTGTATAAGCACTTTTGTTTTTTTTTTCCTCATTTGCTTTCTCTTAAGTTAATCTAAGACATAATGACTCTAAGAAATAAATTTTCTGCATGACATTCATGACTTCAGAAACAGCGCAGTGATTGACAGCATGCTTTGGAAACTGGTGACTTGGCAAGAGGAGGGCAGAAGGTGAAAAAAGAAGCAGCAGCAGATATTTCAACAGGTATTTAGAGAAGCCTTGTTGAAAATGTAAGTTAAGGTACAGAAACTTGACTGATGATGAGGGCAGTGGTATTTGAGAAGTTTGCCTTTCTATTTTAAAGATGGAAGCCCCTTTCTCATACTTCCAGACAGTTGTTGAAAAATAAAACAATTTCCCTTTACTTACCAGACACAGAAAAGGCCTCACAAGGTAACTGTTGATAAAAGTTGGATTTTAAATAAATCTTTTACCAAGTCAGACCATCATGAGGCAGCTCAGTTGAGAAGGTATAAAATAGGAGTCATTAGTGATTTAAGCCAAGGCAATAGCTTCCCCTTTTATAATTCAGTGTTAGTTTCCCTTATTGCCAATTAACAGCTTGTACTGCTTTTATGGTACATTACCTTTTACACTGTGTGAGGTGGGTAACAAACAGAGATGATTATTGTCCTCAACTGAGCAATGTTTTTGGCCCTTTCTCATTCCCATTCCAAAAACTGGAATTTCCTTTCCACTTTAAGGAAAGGGCATTACATGTAGCACTGTTAAATGATTGAGTTTGTCAGTTTGTTAAGTAACAGGTTCTGAAACCCAAGAAATCGCTGTGATCATCCAGTCTCGCCTTCTATACATCACAGGCCATGAAACATCTGCACACCCACAGAGTAGATCAGTGGTACCCAAACTGAAATTAAGCATTGCATGAAAAAAACTGGCAATATGTTTCACTAAAGCTTCTCATATAGAATCATAAATTGTATCATAACTTTTTTACTACTTGTGGCTAGAGAAGGCAGAATCCATGGCCAGCTACTGGGTAGACTCAGTATCTAGGCCTAGATGCTACATACATTATATCTATGTGTATTATATACACACTATATGTATGTATACATTTCCCATTAATTGAGCTTGGTCCTGATCAGCCAGAGGGGAAAACTTCTTGAGGACATAAATACTGTTTATGTGGGTGCGGGATGTTCCTTTCCTGTGTTTGCAAATGTGTGCATATATCAGAACGTGCACAGCACTGTAACCAGTTAGATCGAGTGGCATATAGACACAGATGTCTACATGTACTCCAACCCGACTGGACTGTGACCAGCTGGGTAAGAACATCATATCAAAATCCTGAGAGTTAATCTTTGGAAGTCTACTTTTTTTTTCATGATGTTATATATATTCATAGTTACCTTTTGCACTGCATCTTAGAAGAGTTAGGTATTGTAAATCCACTAGTGAGAATAACCTTTCTTGCCACAACTATGAAGAAAATCTTTTTTTAGGCACTATAATTTGATCCATACCTGGACTGAGAGATTATCAAACACCAGATGCTGAAAGATTTCTCTTGCTGAACCACTCAGCTGTTAATATAACAACTTTATATTTTACTTGAAAAGAAGTTATCATTAGAACAAAACTATTCACATTTTTCATTTCAAAACCTAACCCATAAAACCTCTCATGCATTTTCTTGTTATTTATATAGATACATCTCTTGACGTTTATGTCTTGGTTTTATGTTTTATAACTTTCATTGGTATTGCTCAGCCACTGGACAACTTTTACTTCTGTAAATGTGACAAATGCCTGTGCACACAAGAAAAATTAGATGTATCATTTCTTTAATAGTTACTACTTAAACATTCTTTGTTAGAGTTTGTTTTTATTGTTTGGATGATTTCCTTCTTATAAGTGCACTATATCAGTTTTTACTGTCAAAACCATTCCAAAGGTTGATTTACAGTGTGCTTCATCCAGCAGTACCTTTTCCTTTCATTTCTGGTAATTCATGATTCATTTTGGTGATTTTTTATGAAAGGACATTTTGACATTTTAAATGCATTTTCCATTAATGTGCACAGAACCACAAAGAATTACAGAATCACAGAATGGCCCAGGTTTGAAGGGACGTCAAGGATCATGAAGCTCCCACCCCCCACCCACCTGCCCAGGGTCCCATCCAACCCAGCCTTGAACACCTCCAGGGATGCGGCATCCAAAACGTCCCTGAGCAGCCTGTTCCAGGACCTCACCACTCTTCTAGTAAAGAGCTTCCCCCTAACATCCAACCTAAATCTTCCCTCTTTCAACTTAAAGCCATTTTCCCATGTCCTACTATTATTGGCCCTTTCGAAGAGTTTACTTCCCTTCAGGTACTGAAAGGCTGCAATGAGGTCACCCCACAGCCTTCTTTTCTCCAAGCTGAACAAGCCCAGCTCCCTCAGCCTGTCTTCATACGGGAGGTGCTCCAGCCCCCTGATCATCTTTGTGGCCCTCCTCTAGACACTTTCCAACAGCTCTATGTCTTTATTGTACTAAGGGCTCCATACCTGGACACAGTACTCCAGATGGGGCCTCACAAGAGCAGAGAGGCACAATCACCTCCCTATCCCTGCTGGCCACCCCTCTCCTGATGGAGCCCAGGATACCATTTGCCTTCCGAGCTGTATGAGCACACTGGTGGTTCATGTTAAGTTTCTCATCCACCAGGACCCCCAGGTCCTTCTCTGCTGAGCTACTCTCAAGGACTACTCCTCCCAGTCGGTACAGATGCCTGGGGTTCTTCCGGCCCAAGTGCAAAACCTTGCACTTTGCTGTGTTGAACCTCATTAGGTTCACCCGGACCCACCTTTCAAGCCTGTCAAGGTGCCTCTGAATGGTATCCCTTCCTTCCTCCATGTGGACTGCACCACGCAGCTTGGGGTCATCAGCAAACTTGCTGAGGGTGCACTGCATGAGTCAAAGGTCTCCTGAAATCAGAATAAGTAGGACAGAGTCTCCCTGAATTCATCCCCCTCTAGATGGGTGTGAAAGCCAGCTACTGAGACTGGATGTCCATAGAGATCTTCTTGTTCCCAACCTTGAATAAGGAGAAGAAGGACAAAATGTCACTGTCACCTTCTGTGACCTTCTGAAGACTTGCGACAGAGTTCTGGATAATTTCTCAGCTGCTATGGGATCTAGCCCACCTCAGAGAGAACTTGCTGAAGTGCCTTGGGGCATTTTGGCAACATTTCACAGGGGATAGAAGGGAAGGGAAGAGCAGTCTTTCTCACTTGGGACCATCAAATCCATTGCAATAACTTCTGGCTGGTTGTATACACATAGCCGTCTTTTTCCAGCATCAGAAAAGCAAGAAATCAAACAAAACAGAAAAATAAGTCAGTAGAAAAATCAACAAAAGCCAGACCTCTTGGCCAAATAGTTAGAAATACGGATAAGGTTTGGATCTGGCAGACTTCAGCAGTGATTTCTCACTCACAGCAGCTAATAGATCTCCACACCATCTTAAGCAGACCAAATGGCATATGAGGAAAGAAGCACTAGAACTGATACATAAGTGTACACTTAACAAAAGAAGGAACAAGAGTCATTGTTATTTGACTAGTTGGGTTTCAACTGCACACACAGAGATGGTAACTGTAATAGACTAAGCTTGCACAGAAGAGAGAACAGACCTAAAAGCTTGTGACTGCTATCAATGAATATTGTAATTGTGCATTGGATTAAGAACTAGCAACTTTAAGGCTCAGTCTTTATGGTAAAAAGCAACATTCAGTTTACTTGGTGCCTTATTGGAACTGCATGAACTTTTGACATATTGCATGCATTAACCTTTATGCTAAAACACCGAGTTAGTTTCACGCAAGAATAGTCTTATTAGAACAACTGCTTGGTTAAATTTAACATTTGGCTCCTATCTTTGTGTCACAAAATGTTTTTAACCTCTTTTGTTAAAGGATATATATAGTTTTTGCTCGTGGCCTTTGTTAACTCTTTTCAAATAGGTAGTGATAAACATACAGGAAAAGATGAATATGAAATCTTACCACAAGAAAATCAGATGGTACTCTGCATTTCTAAAGACATGTGAGCACTCAGTGTATGAGAAGATGAGCCTTCACTCAAGCAGCAAATCCCAGAGAAGACTTGCATATCACCTGAAAGATATAGAAGCAGTGGTATCACTGGAGTGGATAGATGTCATTTTTTGTGGACAATCTTAACTAGTGCTGAGAAAGATAAATCACAGTTTTAATTTCTGCATTATTTACTGCAAAACAAGATTCTGTTAAGTATGAAGAAAAAAAAAAAAAAGAATAATTTAAAAAAAAAAAAAGACACAGAATGTTGTTTCTGTAATACATCACAAGAGAGCAGCAAAGCGTAAAAACAAAGATCAAAAAGTAGCTACTAAGGCCATAGAGGAGAAGGTGGAGGGAAAAAATGTAGAGAAGCTTAAAAAATTTAATAGATTCCTTGCAGCCCAGTTACATTCATGTATACATTCAAGGAGGTCTAATCTGATTCAATTTACACATAAGGCAGAACAAAAGGTTGAAGTTTTATCTGTATGCAGTTTTAAATAGATAGAAGTGAACTGTAGATCTCCTTTTCTTCCCATACCTATGGTTTTATCAGTTCATTGTGTTCAGTAACCTAGCTAACATCCTGTATTTTCCTGGATTCCCCTCTCCACACTTCAGAGAGCAGAGAAAGTAATCACACTCCTTTGTAACACTTTATTATCTACATGCAGCTTGTGTCATTGTTTTGTTTTTCAAGTGTATAAAACAATGAATCCATTTAGGTTTTTAGTTATTTATCTGCCTGTTATTGGTATTAAGGTATTTGGTGTAACCAAAACTAGTCGAACTTTGCAGACCTGCTCCAGAGTGAGTACTCTTTTTGCCCACAATTATTAGCACTTGCTTGTAGACCACGAAGGCAATATTTGGTGGATGAACAGCTCCTGTTTCGATATCTAGCCACTAGATGGCAGATACACCCCACCAGACTGACAATATTAAAATTAAGAAATATTTCAAATATTTGAGTTTTCTAAGGCTTGTCAGCTCTGTTCTCTTGGGCAGCTTTTTAAAACCTGTTATACTGTCAGCATAAAATAACATCCTGTCTGATTGGATGGGACAGAATATTATTCTTATTACTTTCAAATAAAACTTCTTAGTACTTCTGCAGCTGCTCTGAATATCTCCAGTCAAAACATTATTTCCATACAAATGTGTGTCATAACGTTGACTCATTAACACAGAAGTAGGTATTAGAAATAAATGACAAGGTTTCCTTGACTAACGCAGTAATATTTTTATAATGTGACAGTATCTGCAATTGAAAAAATAAATAAATAAAAAGGAAAGAAAGAATTAATGAATACTAACAATACTCAAATTCTGCTAACCACTTCAGAAGCTCAAGGATATATTCCATGCTTTTGTAGTTTGTGATCATTCAGTAAATCATAATTTCTACTGCTGTCCATGTCACCTACCAGTACACATGGTAGATCCTTTCCTGAGATGATTTCTCACTCGTGTAACTATTTTGTTAAAGACAGGAATGGGGAATAAGTGAAAGTTATGAAATTACTGATATATAAAGATATATAAACTGTCATATTAATAATATTGAAAAGTTTATCTGTATTGTGCCATGTTGACAAACTGAATATAGTCCCTCAGGCAAGAAGATCTTACATCACAGTAATACACTATTCTCCTCTTAGAAACTGCTGCAGATATATTATATATATTTAGATATATTTATATATATAAACCAAGACCCGAACTACAAATTTCTGATAATGAGCTGTTCTTTTCTTCATCGCCTTCCATTTTCCAAGATCTTTCACAGATAGATGGTATTAAAGCTGTTATCGTGGCAAAACAGTTCATAAATAAAACATTCCTGATTGAGCAGACAAAAATAAATAAAGAAATAAGTAAAATAAAATAAAATAAAAATCTTCTAAAGCAAAACTGAATCTGGCAAACAAATCACAAAATACTACAAGGGGACAAAAATATTCCTTTCCTTCTTGCTGTTGTACATTCTGCAACATCTGTCTTTTAGATAACTTTTCTCTGAGATTTACTGTTCGGTCAGCTCCAGAATTTTAAAGCAATTATCAGCCAATACAAGAGAGAGAAAAACTGAGTGTCCTAGTGGAAAAAACCCTCCCTGTCCCCAAGATTTTTCACTCCTGGTTCCTGCAATTTGCCAAGTGCAGTTTCACTTTTTCTTCTACACACAAAGCAATCAAGAAAATATGTCACATGAACTATTCTCCAATGTTACACTACTTCTACAAAATCCAGGTATTTTTTAAACTTTTCTCTCTATTTCTTGAATATCCAGAAAAAAAAAATGTGAAATTTATAACCACGATCAATAAAATGACATAATTAAAATTAGTTCAGCATTTTTTAGTCCTTACAAAAGCATGAAAAAAAGCGTAAGCATTCCATCTATTCACATAATATGGATATAAAATACACTGATGTTCAGTGTCACTCTATTCACCATGAAGATTTTTTCTTGGCGATGGGGGCAACTCTTTTAACAATAAAAATAAATAAATAAATAAATAAATAAATAAAAACACAACTAACCAACCCCAGTAAATATTCTTCATGTTTTTCTACAGCAGTTTGAATAGGTATTTTTAGCTGTAGTGTCTTGAGAACATTCACACTGCAACTATTTATTATTCATAGAAGAAAAGGCTGAAAGGTTTTGAGTAATACATTATTGAAGAACTTATGATTGGTGTTTGCTGAGTTGTTTTCTCAGAACCTTTTTTGTAAGATTTGTCTTACAAACATAGGCAACAACTTAAAGTAGAAATGATTGACTGAAATAACTGGCGGAGGACACCAAGACAGCAAATTTGTTGTCCTTTAGGTAATCCTATTATATTCATCTCCTGAGGTCCAAGTAATAATTCAATGATCAAATCACATAGCTCACTGAAGCAATACTATGCTGCTCCCTCAGCTACTCAATTCATCACTGCCTATCATCTCGAACTCAACATCATACATCACAGAGCAGTAAATTACCTTGATGTTCAATTTCAGCCATAAATAAGTAATTAACTCAATTCCTGTATTTAGCTTTTTGCATCTAGCATGTTTGATCACACGCAATTTTCTAACAGGAAACTCCCATACAAAGTCATTCACAACAAATGCTTCTTTACGCTGAAAATTAGAAAACAGTTTTTCTTTTTGATGAAACAAGAAACTTTTGAGTAGAAAGATTCTGAGTTCTGCCAAAACAACATCTGTATTTTCAGATGAACACACTCCTCAGTTTATTTTAAAGCATATCAAGTTTTTCATTTTCTTTGGGGTGTTTTTTTCTTTCGTAAAACACTTAGATCTAAATACTTCCTGCTGTAAAGGAGAAAACATTTTTCTGGACTTCTTAAGAGTTTCCAGTGAAGTTTTTTGCTATAAAATTCAATATACATAAGACAGGACATAAACTGTTCCTCCCTTGGTATGCAGTCTAAAGAATAAAAAGAACGTCAGAATCTCCAAATAAGAGTAGTAAAAGTTTATCATACAGTCAGTTAAATACTAAAGCCTAAACCCTGCTTAATCATAAGGATATCTCTTTTCTTCACTGAACACTTTTGTCAAGAAGAATGAATACACTGTCAGTTTGAACACTGCACTCCAGTAGTTTATACTCTGTCATAAGTACAGAATAGTAAGGAAAGAGAAGTTGGTGTTCATTCTCTTTGTGTCTTGAGCCTCTTATGATTTTATACACCAAAAGGAAGCTCACTTAAAGACTAATCTGGTGGCCATGTCATGACATCAAGCTGGGAGGGAGTGCTGATCTGCCAGAGGGTAGACAGGTGGTACAGAGGGACCTGCATGATCCGAATTGATGGGCCAGGGTACACTGTATGAGTTTCAATTGGTCCAAGTGTCTGGGTCCTGCATTTTGGTCACAACAACCCCAGGCAACCCTACAGGTTTGGGGCAGAGTGGCTGGAAAGCTGCATGATGGAAAGGGACCTTGGGGTACTGATGGACAGTTGGCTGAATATGAGCCAGTAGTGTGCCCAGGTAGCCAAGAAGACCAAAGGCATCCTGGCTTGTAATCAGGAAAGGCGTGGTAAACAGGACTAGGGAAGTCCTCCCACCCTCGTACTCAGTGCTGGTGAGGCCTCACGTCATGTTCTGTGTTCAATTTTGGGCACCTCAGTACAGAAAGGACATGGAGGTGCTGGAGCAGGTCCAAAGAAGGACAACGAGGCTTGTGAAGGGCTTGGAGAATATGACCTACAAGGAGTGACTGAAAGAACTGGGGCTGTTTATTATGGGGAAAAGGAGGCTGAGTGGAGACCTTATTGCACTTTTCAAATACCTGAGAGGTGATTACAGCAAGAGCGGGCTTGGTCCCTTCTCTCTAGTGACAGAGCAAGAGCAAATGTCCTCAAGTTGTGCTAGGGGAGGTTTAAGCTGGATATCAGAAAAAACCTATTTACAGGAATAGTTGTTAAGCACTGGAATAGCTCCTCAGGGAGGTGGTTGAGTCACCATCCCTGGATGTGTTTAGAAACCATTTGGATGTGGTGCTCAGGGACATGATTTAGCAGAGGGTTGTTAGAGTTAGGGTAGCATGGTTAGGTTGTGGTTGGACTTGATGATCTTTGAGGTCTTTTCCAGCCTGAGTGTTTCTATGATTCTATGTTGACTCGGACATTTGAAAGATATGCTACAAAGTGGAGTTTATATACTAACAGCTAAACTCCTATCATTCAGATATTGAAAATTAGAAGTTAATTGTCTGTTCTCAATCATCCTGCTTGGTTTTCTTTCATGAAATACAGAAAACCAAAAAAAGTACTAGATTTTGAAGTCTCAGACATAACCAAACATGATTAGATTAAGTCACGTCTTTATAAAAAATAAAAATAAGTAATCATAATTCTAATTACATTAGTCATGAACATAGAAAAATCCAAAAGTTCCATAAAATCAGCAAATTCAAAATACTGTATTACCTTAGCAACATGCGTTGTTCTTTTGACTCTACCTATGTCAGTGTCCTTCTAAAATATGCATATGCATATTTTAACTGAAGTTTACCAAAATAGAAATGCCTGAATAAACATGGCTCTGAAATTAAAAGTAATTTCTTGCATTTTATAACTTATTCCGTAGCTTGCAGAAGTGCAAATTTGAAACTGTAATTTCTAATTGCCATTTTCAGACTACAAAATAAAAATCACTCTCATTGTTTTCTAGGTGTTTGCCTGAACATTCACAAATAATATGACCCTAGCGAAGAATGTGCTCATGCGTAAGTGTGCAAATTTTACAAAAAATGATTCCTGTTCTCATATTCAATAGATGAATAGCTCTTAAAAGAAAAAACATTTCTGTCAATTTCTGTAACAAAACTTAAAGATGGGAGATGCAATTGTAGCCTCACAAAATGGATTTATTTTTTATTCTTCATTGTGTTAGGGTTCGTTCTTTGTTTTTGTTTGTGTATGGGAAACTGTTGATCACAGCCTGAACCTCTGATTAACTATCTGAGGCAAGTGATGGGTCAGCTGCAGGAGCACAGGTGAAGGTAATTTAGCTGTGCTCTCAGAAGGCAAGATCATCTCTTTCTGGAAACTGCTCCTGTGTGGAGTTTTGCAGCAGGTTTTTTGTTTTTTACACATATATATGTAATATATGTTTTTTATATATATATATACACACACACACACACATACACGTATGTAATATATATATAAGAAGCAGTCAGCAGATGGTCACAATTTTCAGCCATTACAGCCTGATCTGACCTAGCCTTGCCCTAATAAAATTTACAAGCATTTTCTGAAAGGTTATGGATGTGTCCAGCTCTTACCATTTAACTAGATGTTATTCACAGCATCAGTCCTCCACACTGCTGAGTCTGATCCCTGTGTGTAACTATCCGGAAAATGAGTTGCTTTAACAGAAATCACATTTTATTAACACTATTTTGTGGTTAAAGCACATGATGAGAATATGCCAGTGAACCTGTCAGGCTTAAAACTGCAAAATCATCTCTGATATTTCATAGCAAAGATTAGAAAATGACATCTATAGACTATTTTAAAAACTAGAAGTCAGCCTAGATTAACATTCTGATCTCACTAGTGGTTCTCAAATAAAAAGGACTCCGAATTTTAAAGGGCACTCAGTGCCAAGAATATCCATTTAAAAGGATAAGAAGTTCTAAACATCTTGAAAAACAATCCACATATATTTAAGCATTAGTTAAAAATCTTAACACCAAGCTTTTAATATTCTGGTTAGGCTTCTTGATATACATAGTGAAATAAATAGATAAATAAATTGCTAGTTTGCCTCTTTTACCTAGAGATCAATCTTCCACACCCAAATAGATCGTTCCATAAAGTTTTAAATGAATGGCAGACAGTGTTCTGTTACAGCATTATTTACAGAACCTAGCATTCCCATTCACATGCAAATGAGCACAACACAGAACCATCTTTTACTTCACTGGTAAAGTAAATCCTTTCAGAGGGAGAAGGCAGAATTCCTTACCGGTGTACAGATAAAAGTTTACCTGACTACCTCCCCAAAACAGTCAGACATCTGTGGTTCATTTTACAGTGGTTCCATCTGAATGTAAAAGAGCATCTGTATGAATGAATACTACTGAACTCAGTTCACATGCGCTATCCATTCATGCGGAGAAAAACCTATAAATTCAATATTAATATCAACTGATGTTTTATAGTCCTCACTATCTGTTATACGAGATTCCACATAGGTAGGCTGCTCTGAATGTAATGCCTCCTACTGATTTCCACGCACACTACAACTGATGCTATAAGTTATACAAAGAGCACAATAACACTACTGAATACAGCAAATTCTAAGCTACAAATCAATACTTTTCAACAGTCACTACCATTAGCCATGCATTTTTGCCAGAGCTGAGCTGTGTGCTATGATAAAAAAAATCTGCACCAGCAGTGACCCTTTGTTTCATAGTTGCTATGACAGCATCATTTCTGGAATGCACTACCCACTTCACTGTGCTTACATCTACTCTTTGGTCTCCATGAATCTTCAGCAAGCATTGATGAACATCAGTGAACATTCTTTTTGCGTGAGAGAATTCCATTACACACCTTTGCATTCAGATATTATTTGTCAGAACGCCCCTCTGCTTTCATCTGTCACACAGCAACAAAAGGCAAGGGAATACTGGTGTATAAGGTTCAACTCCCACTGCCATACCACCAACATTTGCCTCTGATCTTGTGGGCCAACATAGTAAAGCAGAAGGCATTACTTTTGGAGCAGTCCTTACCTGTTTTCCGCAATGCCATTTTCTCATTCTGCCAAGTAAAATCTGTTTTGTTTCTCTTATAGGAACTGCACTCTGCTGCAAAATATGAAACATTTTGACAGATTACCACTCAGACATTTAACAGGTTCAGCTCCATAAATAAGCTTCGGCTTTGGACAATTGTTCAGTTAGGGATTTCACTCTACACAAAGCAAAGGTGTCTTATGTTATTTGCATATTTTCCTACAAGGTCATTTCATTTCTTTGTAGCTGCAGTACTGAAATTTTATTTCAGAGCACAAGTTGCAAGTTTTCTTTCTGTGATATTATTCATCTGAGTATCTCTCAAGAAAGTCTAAAACATTTAAAAGTTGGATAAAACACAGAAATTTTAACATGTTAATATAGTTTGTCCTCATTAGGTGACTTTAAATGGAGAATCACTTTCTATTAAATAGCATTTCTACATTTTTCAGAGAAAGGTCACTGACTGCTTTAAGAGTTAGAAGCTGACACCTAGCAATTTTCAGCAAAACGTGTTAGTTCTAAACATCTGAAAAATATAGCCTTGATTTTTTCAAAGCTAATCTGTTGGCAAAATAGATCTATAATCAACACACACTGCAACCCAAGATGTTAAAAATCTTCCTGAAAATAAGAGATGTTCAGATTTCTTCTATGCTGCTTTGTGCTCACTCTTCTTTCTGATATTTCTATGAATTCAGAACTAATTAGGACAGACACAACATTTGTGACAGGACCGTAACACATACCAGAGCCTCTTAGAACTGCTGTTGGGAAGATAACCCACTATGCTGTTAACTACTGAGCAACACTAATTCAGTTTCATAGCAATTTCCAGTAGTTAACACAGTCTGATTTGTGGTACAACAGTAGAAAATGCTCTTGCATGTTTGTTCCAATTAAGTATATGCAGAACACTGTACACCTTTGTCAAAAAAGGCAATTTTCTTTAAAGCCAAGAAGCAGATGGAGAGTCAGATAAATAGATAAAGCAAGCCTTCTTTTGAAGCAATATTAGGTCTTACATATACATTGTTTTGTATTTTGTAGTACAAATAAAAATGCTTATATATTCTCATAACTTTTCTTACAGCTGCTGCTACTCTCACGAACACAGGATTATATAATAACATATTTAAAATTTCATGAGTTCAAACTTCACCATTATTCACTAAAAGTCATTCAAATTCAACAACACTCTTGAGACCAATTGGTATTCTATCTATCTTGGCATTGAAAATTCTGTCCTATTTACCCTTCATGTCAAGTTCAAATACAAATTCTGCTTTAGCAACATAATTCAAAACTTCCAGTATGAGTAATATCTTCTTAAAAGTGGAAAAGAATCAGGTCATGGAACATTTAAACAAATCAGACATTTATAAGTCCATGGGTCATAGATAAAAATTTTTTCAGTTCTCAACCCAGTGTTCAGTGTGTGCCTCCGGTGGCGCAGCGGTAGAATTCCCGTTTGCAACACCAGGGGGCCCGGGTTCGAATCCCCCCCTGTGGAGCAGGGGGTAGAAGTGCTGCTCTGCTACACAGAGGGCTCGAATCCCGGGAGTTGGACTCGATGATCTCTAAGGTCCCTTCCAACTCGCACAATACTATGATACTATGATACTTCTGGCTTCCTGCTGAAAGCAAAAGGAGTATTATCTATCAAACTGCGAAATGCTGTAGACTCAGATAGTCAATTGATCTAACTCATAGAATGGAAAGGGAAAAGAAATCTAAGATCTAGCTCTTGTGTCAGAGTTTATGCAATTAGTTTTCAAAACCTTGAGACAAAATGGCAATAGAAAAAGCTTTACAATAGCTGGCACATCCATCAGTAGAAGAGGGAAATCCCTCCGTTTTTGCCTGATTTAATGGTTTCTGAAGGCCATACACTTTGCAAATGATAAGTCACTGTTAGATTATCAGTGGGTAGGGACATCAACACAACTGAGCAGTTTTATGGGTCTAGCTTCTTTGTATTTGTTGCCTATATCAGAGAATGCTCAAACCTACCTCCATTACTGAAATATTGTGCAGCCCTGTAAATATAATTTAACTCATTAATCCCAACTAAAGATGTTAGGCAAGTGGGGAAGATTGGAAGGGAAAATAACTTTTTGACAAAAGTTTTCTGTTCTTATAACTTCACAATGAATTTTCTGTGCTTTCCTACTCCCATTTTCTAATTGCCACATGCTGTATGGTTAATATTTAACATACCTGTCACACAGACTGTCAAGGTAAAAGCAAGCAAGGGATCAAGCCTCTTTCTACCTCCCTAACATTGCACAGCAAATCCTGTGAGAAAAAACAGGTATTCCTCAGCATCCAAAATAAAAGGGTGTGTAGGACCTACAGAGATTAACAAAGGACTGCCATCACTGTCTCTATTTCCTTCTCTTTTCACAATTAGACAACTCATGTGCATGCCTGAAGAGAATAAGATAGGAAAAGAAAAAAAAAAAAGAAAAAGAAAAGAAGCCAAGAACACCATGGAAACATAGGCAGAGGAGGTTGTCACAGCCTGAAATCTGATTGCTTCCTTATTAAGTTAACATAGATAAAAATGGAAATATGCCATACATTGAGCACAGAGTGAAAGTTTCTTTACAAACAGCTTGTGGTTTCTTTCTCTTTTAATCCATACTGTGCTCAGAGCAACATTGTAGACAGCAGTTTTCAACAGAATTCTGCAAAATAAAGACACTCAACTCTGTCAATTTCTCCCGCTGTTTTAAACAACCCCCAGAACCACATCAGATTTCTGGTTTCTGTCAGAGGGATTCTTTGTGGGTTTCTTTGTTTTGTTGTTTGTTTTTAATGGTTTTTTGTTTGTTTGTTTGTTTTTACACTATTTCATTTCTTAAAAATGGAGGAATAAAAAAATTCCTAGAACTAGAAACAGCATAGGCTTTGACTTCATTCAAATTGAAAACTAAACACCTTGCAGCTGAAGGTGACGAAAGATTACCCTGGATACGCTGCACCCAGGTTTCCTTTCAGCCCTCAGTAGGATGTAGATCACAGATCAAGGACACTAGAGCACAATTCGGGTCTTTCTTTTTCTAAGATGGCATCATAATAAAACCAGGACATACAATAAAATAAAACGAGAGTGTTTCTTTTCAGTGTCCTCTGAAGTCCTCATATTTAAACTTGGCAAACCAATTAGAGTTAATAGAGTTTTGTGCTTTATTGATAGTATTATTGAAAAATCCAGTGAAAACAGGAAAGTATGAGGGTTCTTCCTATCCCACCTCCAGAGTGGATAAGCCATAACAAATAGTAGCAGAAGCCTTTCATTTCCTAATACAAGAGAAAAAAGTATCTATCTCCAGAAACCCTTTGATCTGTGTGTGCTAGTCTCACTAAGGCTAAGTGAGGCTAGGCTAAGACTCAAGACCAAGATTTAGTTGCTAAGCCACTAGTGAACTTATATGTCATTGCAACAGCAACAAATAATGTAGTCAGATAGGTTTTTCTTTTAAAAAAATAGGATATGACAGTTCTGCACAACATCTGCTTATCTCAATGAGACTGAGAAACCAGTTGGAACCTCTGTGTCATGGGACTCAAAATATATTTGTTCAGGCTCACAGGGCAGCCAGTGGTAGACAAACCATTGCAGAGAACTACACCAGCTTTGGGACTTGATACCAGTCCAAAGGCAACATCTAAGATTAAGGCAAGCTTATAAAATTTGCATGTGATTTAAAGTGATTCTACAAGCCATTTCAGAGTTAATATGTACAGCCAATAAACTTTTTTTCTGCTAGAACAGTAAGTAAGTGCCAGTGGTTTATGAGCTGGTTTGGCCTGGTTCTGTGACTAGTGAAGTGGGGTACCTAAGGACCCACACCCCAGGAAAGGGGAAAAGAGGGAAATGGTAGAGAGATGGCCCTAAAAACAAAAGAGAAGCAATGATGTGAGGAGAAATAAACTAATTTACTAATTAAGATATAGAAATGTGAAATAACACACTATAATACAATATAATGCAACATAATTAGAATGGAAGATAAGAAATCAAAGCAAATGACAAAGCATCCAAAAACCAAAGGACTTACTCTAAGATGAGGAGATACAACACCTGCAACAGAGATGAGCTGAAAGATCAAAAGGAAAAAAAAGGTAGATCTTGTGATCTGCAAACAGTTTTTATCTTTCCCTCAGAGCAGAAATTGTAACAGAACAGCAAACAGTCCTCTGGGGGATGTAGCTCTTCTCCTCTGGGACAGGTACCCAGAACTGAAGCATTAATTCCTTAACTCTCTGTGCACTACATGATGTTATGATGTGGAAATACTAATAACAAAAAATCATAAAACCATGACAGTAAGCCATAATAAGAATCCTTTAGAATGTACTACTGTACTGAAGAATGTGTCATTGTGCCACAGAAGTTGGAAAACTGAAAAATACCACTTTGGGGATTTTAAACTCTTACGTAAAATAAATAATCTAACAGGACTTAAATTTGTGAATGCTGCACAAATACTTTAGAAAATCTAAGGAAAATTGAGAAATTATCTTCTTTAAGACTTTAAAGACAGTACATACATAAAGAAATTAGGACATAAACCAGCAAAGAAAAAGAATGCAATCCTAATACTTATGCAATACATATCAAAGAACAGCACTACCCAATGCTACAGTATTACTCATTTCAACAGTACAGAAAGCTCAAACTTCAGATTTCACAGACATGTCTTAGTAATCCAGAGGTACAGTCCAATTCTCAGAAAAAAAAAAAAAAAAGCAAATAAACAAACAAAAAAAAAAAACAAAAACTTTGAGCTTTATGGATGACATCTAGAAAACAGGAGAGGTCTATCTATCTGGAATAAAACTTCTATGGAAATCTAGTTGTTCTGGATTGAAAAGAGGATATGTGCCCAGTTTTCTTATGAAACCAATACGGGAGCACTGAGCTATGGCAGCACTGAGTTAGTGTGGCACTATTATAGCACTGGAAAATCATAAATTACAGTGTTCATTTGAGAAAGCCTGCTCCAGATCTGCCATTCTAAGACCAAAATTTAAAATGAAGAGTTTCAGCTTCTTATATGCCTCCTAATTTAGCTTTGCAGCTTAGATTAGTTAACATATTTCTCAGATTTAGTCCAAACTAAAGAACACTGTCAGTCACCTCAACATTATGCCTTTCAGTACCAACTGACAAGATTATTTGCTACAAAAATACCTGAAACTCAGACAAAAGAATGCCCTGACTTCAACCATAAGACACAACACTGCAAAGCATGAATACACCACCATTTTATGACAATAATTTTCTCAGTCTCCATTCCAATTTTCATTGCATCATCTGCATTAATGGTCATTTTTAGGAAATTCAAGAATTTGCTGACAGGAAGAACTTCTATGCTGCCGCATTTTATTGAAGGTATATTCAAACTGAAGTAACCTAACTGAATAGTTAGTCTTCTAAAATACATGCTTTCATCATTATTTATTTTTCTCCCAGAACTGGGGTGATTACTCTTTATGTTGTACCATAACACATGACTGCAACTGCTCAGTTATTGTTCACAGATCACTTGAAAAAACAAAAAAGTCAATGAGATCCTTCAGAAAATAAAATACGACTGAGTCCATCTACAATTATCAATTTTTTTTTTTATATGTATTTTAAGTACATGGTACTAGAGCATATATATGCATATTAATTTTTGTGTATAAAAATACATACACCTACAAATACCATCTCTTGGAAATTATTTTGAAATATCCTGCAAGTTCCAATAATGTTCTGGAATATTCACAAAAGTTATTTCATTGTTGAAATAAGACCAGAGATTTCTTTTTATTTTCCTTTTTTTGTATATAGGTTTCCTCAAATCGAAACAAGCATCCTAGCTTTCAGCATACAAGAAACTAAGAGCATTTTAAAGCCCGGAATGTCACTGAAAAACCTAATAAACTTGAGCAGGCAGAGATCACAACCAGCACTTCATTCCTTTCCTTTTTTTCAATATTCCTACTACATTATCAAGCATAGTTCTTCATAGCACGAAAATCCCATCTTTCCAAAGTAATTTTCTTCCTTGTCACTGTTATTTAACTAAGAACAAAATATGTGGTAAATGACCTCTATTATGCCATGCAGTCCTCAGACAAGTGAAATAACTGTTTCCTTAGTTATAGATTCAATTTCAGACAATTTTGATTTATTACATTCCCCATACATTTCCCTCCCCAAACATAGCATGGATTTTTCTACAGCCTCACTTGCAGCTGAGCTGCAAATATTGTATCTAGGGGTGCTAACCAGATCCCTATTTGTTGCAAATAGTATTTAATGTATTTAATTTATTCCCCAAGCCATGTGATAAAAGGACTGTATTTTTTAAGTTTTTCTGCTGTTTTCCAAGCAGGAGTATGGATTTATTTATTTATTTTATTTCTTTTTCTTTCTTCAGACAGAAGATTAAGGTAGACGTCCAGTGAATTTCTCCTGGAATTGTCTCCTCAATCTACTGAAGATCTGGTCTAATTGCATAACTGCCCAGAAAAACACATGGGTGTAATTTTACAAATACTGACAGAAGATGCATATTTAGACATGTTATTCATTATGTAGATGGATTTTTTATTTATTTAAAAAGTATAGTCAGTATCACATCTTCTCAGAAGAACAAAAATATGAGGAAAAAAATGAAGAATTGTTAAAAGGATTTTCATCACAGGAACAGGCTAATTTTTTAATTATTATTTATTTATTTTAAATCTGGCTTCCTAGGATACAATAAATGCTTAGGAGAAAAGACCAAGACAGAGGACAGACCACTCTCTCTCTATTCACACTAACTCTCTTCTCTTTCAGGAATGCACAGATATGAACATTTTTCTAGGATGAGATATTGAACTGTAAAGCACAAGAGAACAATGCCCTACCCCAAGCAAGATCCAGGAATGTGGGGCCTTTCTGTTAAGAGGAATAATTCACAGAAGTTGAAATCTCAGTGGTTTTCTGTTGCTTGTCACATGTTCCTATGAAGTTAGCCAAGCATTTACACTAGCTCAATACATGAGGGAAAACATAAACATGAATCAAGGCCCTTGTCTAAGAGTCTGAGATGAAGATCCTCTAAGAAGCAGGTAATGAAGACCATTTAGACTGATTGACTTGTCATGTTGATCACCAGCAATGTGTCAATTTAAAACATGCTTGACAAATCTCAATAATATAAGGAGTGAGTGCTTTTCAGGAATACAAATGAAATTATCCAATTTTGAAGCTAATTTCTTTTGCTGGTGTTATGAATTTCATGAGAGAAATTAAAAATAGGGAAAGCATAATTAGATATCATTAAGATCTCATTATCTTAGCAGGGCCATTTGAATTGTAACAAAGATAGGATTTTCAGACTGGTGTAACTAAGGGTAGGAATGCACTTTCTGTCAGAAATATGCCTTGAGATCTATTCAAAATACCTCCAAAACAATAAAGATTGATCTTAAACAGCAAAAATGAACAGTTTTCACTAATAGTGACACTTCTCATGAACAGTGTAATAGAACAAGTGAAAGCTGACAGTATTTTGCAAGCACCTATTTTGTAGAATCATGGAATGGTTTGGGTTGGAAGGGACCTTTAAGATAATCTAGTTCCAACCCCCAGGAATAAGCAGTTACACCTCCCCCTAGACCAGGCTGCTCACAGCCCCATCCAGCCTGGCCTTAAATGATTCCAGGGAGGGGGTATCCAAGACCTCACTGGACAACCTGTTCCAGTGTCTCCCCAGCCTCGCAGTAAAGAATTCCTTCTTAATATCTAGTCAAATCTACCCTCTTCCAGTTTAAAGGCATTTCCCTTTATCCTGTTGCTACATGCCCTTCTAAAAACTCTCTCTCTAGCTTTCCCGTAAGCTCATTCAGGTCCTGGAAGGCCCTCAGAGCCTTTTCTTCTCCAGGCTGTCCTAGTAGGGATGGTGCTCCAGCTCTTTGGTCATTTTCATGGCCCTCCTCTAGACCTGCTCCAACAGCTCCATGTCCTTCTTGCGTTGGGGGCCTCAGAACTGGGCACAGTACTCCAGATGGGGTCTCACAAAAACAGAGCAGATGATCTCCTCCCTTGGCCTGTTAGTTACGCTTCTCTCAATGCAGCCCAGGATACAGCTGGCCTTCTGGGCTGCAAGCACACATTGCAGGCTTGTGTCAAATCTTTCATCAATCAACACCCCAGCATCCTTCTCCTCAGGGCTGCTCTCAAGCCATTTTCTGCCCAACTATTATCTGTGCTCGAGGTTGCCCTGGCTCAGGTGCAGAATCTTCTGCTTGTCTTTGTTTAAACTTCATGAGGTTGGCATTGGCCCACCTCTCAAGCCTGTCCAGGTCCCTCTAGATAGCATCCCTTCCCTCTAGCATACCAACTGCACCACTCATCCTGGTGTCATCTGCAAACTTGCTGAGGATGCACTTGATCTCACAGTCTGTGTCACATACAAAGATATTAAATAACACTAGCCCCAGCACCAATCACTGAGGGATGTGACTTGACAGCAGTCTACACTTGGACATTGAGCCAGTGACTGCAACACTCTGATAGCGACTAACCACTTCTCCAATTTGGCAGCCAGAATGTCATGTGGGACAGGGTCAAATGCTTTGCACAAGTCCACGTAGATAATGTTAGTTGCTCTGCCTTTATCCACTGATATAACTCCATCATAAAAAGCAACCAATTTTGTCAGGCATGACTTGCCCTTCATAAAGCCACATTGGCTACCACCAATCACTGCATTTTTATTTTCCATGTGCCTTAGTAGGACCTTGAGGAGGATCTGCTCCATTATCTTGCCAGGCACAGGGGTGAGACTGACTAGCCTTAGTTTCCAGAATTTTCTTTTTTTCACTTCTTGAAAATGGGGTTTCTCCTCTTACAAACACCATACTGCTGACAGCCTTCAAATATGATGGACAGTGGCTTTTCAATTTCATCTGCCAGTTCCCTCAGATCCCACAGATGGATCACTTGGGTCTTCAGGTCCCATGGGGTTGTGCACCTTCTGGCAGATAGACCAGTCAATTTTCTATAAGTTTAGGGAATTTAATGCACTGACAAGTAACATGGTGATAATTGGCCCCTAGCCCTTTTTTTTTTTTTTTTTTGTGAGGTTTCTTCTTCCCTCTCTCATAACAGGCAGAGTTTAATCATTTTTGTAATGTTCCTCAGACCTCTCATGAAATTTAAGACCTAATACTTCAAATTAATTTTTAAAAATTATTATAGTTTTAAATCTTTGGCAATATCTCCCACTCAACTTTTCTCAAAAAGCTACCAAACAGGCACTACATGCCAGCAGGAAATAATAGTGGCAACTATAAGGATTTCACAGAAACACAAAAAGGAAGGCTTCAATGAAGTGCATAGCAGCTTGTGATTTGGACAGCTATACTCTATAATATTCCCTCTGCAAAAGAAGTTAGTCTGAGTCAGAAAAAAATTCAGTCAGTGTACATTCAACTAAGTACAGTTGGAAAGAATATTGTAGTGAGATAACAAAGAAACAGAGAAGGAATATTCACCTACCTGTATCCAAAGATTTATGCTTGCAATGAAAAGCTCAACAAAGGGAGGATCTCCAGAAAGAAATCCTTCCCCACTGGCAGTCAGCCCTTAAATGGGGTCTAGGAGAGGCGAACCCAGGCTCCACCCCATCTGATAACACAACTGAATTGCCTTCACCTGTGCTCTCATGGCTGACTCAGTCCTTGCCTCAGGTTATCAGTAAGTTGTTCAGGACGTGATTCAACATTTCCCATACAGTTGGCCTCAAACTTTTATTATTTCTACTTGTCAGGTTATTATATCTTTTTCTGTTCTCCTGCTACTGCTAGAATGCAGTATATTAATTTCTCTTCCACCTCTTCGTGCTTTTACTTACACAACAGAAGTGGTGGTGCTTCAGTAGACTCTGTTGCAATAAGCATGTGTTGTATCATCATATCAGTCAGATACCTAGGTGTCACTAAAGAAGGACATCTTGTTCCTTGTATGCATTCTGTTCCTTATTCATCCATAAATTAATTTATTCTTGCTGGTAATTAAATAGAACATGTACATATTATCTTGTACATGATAATCAGATATAGTTTGATTTTATATTTTCCCCACAAAACTGTAGCTATGTGTACAAATGTATTGAGAAATGCCACTTCAAATGTTCATGTAGAAGAAAACCTCTTTTTTTTTCCTTTTTTTTTTTTTTTTTTTTTTTTTTTAATTCATCTCATTCTGTTCCTATACAGAGAAGAATTTCCATCTATTTCAAACTAGAACTGGGAGAAGAAATGATAAGGACTGTTGAAAAAACAAAACAAGTTCCCCCCCCAAAACAAACAAACAGAAAAATCCAATAACAAAAATAAACTCCACAAACAAAAAAACCTGTTTCTTACTTTTATCATTCTTATTACAGGAGAAAGAATATATACATAAATACAGATATATATAGTTTACCTGGAAAGTAGAATCTGTTAGAAGATAATTGCTGGCATCATTTTCTTTGTCAGGTATTGAACTGTTAGGATAAAAATAATAATAATAATAATAGCTTAGGAAACCATTCTAGCTGATATGAGGAAGGGTGCGTGAATTATGTCACAGGTGAGGGTAAAAATCACATGGCCAGTAGTAATCATTCAAATAGAATTCCTCAAGCATTGCTATTGGAATTGATAAGAAGTGCATCATTCTCAAAACAGCTGTAGCAATGATCAGCATGATCATACGGATGTGGGGAACATGATCACATCGTTGATCGTCAGAAATGTAACAGTTTTTGATGGAGAAACTGTGAGAAACCAATTAAGGAATTCCAACAATTTGATATTAAGGACACTTGTCAGGGACATGAATGGCACTGATTAACCATCTTGGCATGACTGTAAGAGATGAAATTTTGAGTCATTTCTTTTACAGTGGTTAGTTACCATCTGACAAAGTTGGTCCTAAAAAAAGCTTCACGAGTATTCACTTCTCCCAAAACAGAAAGCAAGCCAAGGAAAAATGAATATCAAAATCTGCAACTGTCTTTGCTGGAGAAGAATTCATCTTTAATACATTTTATGGTACTAGTTAAATGGAAGAAATGACATTCTCAGTAACTAAAGAAAAAAAAAAAACAACACAGATTAATTAGCTTAATTTCATGTGGTTAGAATAAGCTTTTGGTATAGGCTTATTGTTGTAAGATCAAAATGCTTTTACTCATTGGTAGGACTGTATTTATTGCTTTGTTATAATTTAAGTCCTTTAGTGACTAGAAAAGTGATATTGAAGAGAATAGGAAAATTTTAATTCTCCAGTCTGGGCAAAAAGCCTTTTGCTTTAACAAGTGAAACACCAGTTGTTTAGACCAATAAATGCTACATGATTTAAGTGGAAGAAATAAGTAAACTCATTCCTTTTTTTTTTTCTTTAATTAATTTTGTTTTGTTCCCCCCCTCCTATTTTTTCACTATAACAGTGAGAACATCCTTAAGATTATTTTTGTTATTTTTATTAGGAATTACTTCCTCTAGAAAGACTGAGAATGTTTTAATTTGGTCCAATTTATGAAAGAGACTGAGTAAAAAAAATGTAATAAATAGCAATGATTTCCTGAACTGGTAGGTGAGATCTTGTTAAATCATTCTGTATTGTGCCTTTTCCTTCACTTCTCTAAAGAGAGATTGTCTGAAAGAAATTTTATATTAACTTTAAAATACTCATTATTTTTGCTGAGCTGCGAAAAAGTTGACAGTTAAAGGAAAAACTTGGTTGATTTTACAGCAGGGAAACTCACCACATGCAAAAAGACTGCTGAATGTCATTGAGATGGTTTTCTCTTTCAGAACTCCTCTGTGACAAACTGACTGAGTTACTAAATTACCTGCAAATTCTAGTCCTAGATCTACTTCAGATTTTTCAGAAGTAAATTATGTGAATATTTCGACCTTCTATTTGGGTTTTTGTTTTGTGGGGTGCTTTTTTTAGTGTTGTAATCTCCTGAAAGCACTGGAGATTTTAGTAATACTGTAAGGTCTGTGTCTTCAGATATCTCATGTTTTTCTAGAGATTCATTAAAATTCCATTTACATAAGTAACAGAAATAGTTACAGGGTGGAAACAGAGAACTGAAAGTTATTATGGAAGTCTGAAAAAGGAAAATGTTTATTTCTTTTCAGAAAAATGATCATGTAGCATAATGCAGGGGACTAAGATTTCACTAGCAAAGTGCTTTAGATGTAACTAGGATAAGAATCCGAGATCCTTATGAATAGACATTTGTCTATTATGCAACTGTAATATACGTGCATGAAAACAAAAATATTCTTTACTTCATATATTAATAATCAATATAATTTTCATGTAGTAAAATATTCACAGTGGACATTCATAAAAGAAAGATAATTTTGGAAAGAAATCACACTCGGGGCACATGCAATATATCAGACACTTTGATTTTAAATAGCTAGTGCTCCCAAAAGAAAAGAAAAAATAGTGGTGCATGCCTTCTTTTTTTCTCCACTCTAAATGATTGTCCCCATTCTGTCATGTTTTGCTTGTGGAATTCTGCTACATTCACCATGTTAGACATAGAATGTCAGTGAAATGAATGTATAATTGTGAAAATTCAAGAAAGGAATAACAGAAAGAAGGATAAGAGAAAGAAGAAAATTTAATTTCTCTGTAGCAGTAGACTGAGAAAGCATTTAACTTCCTGAAAATCATGATTTGACTTGTGACGTCAACTGATATTTGTGTGCCCCTTCTAATCTCAATATAAGAAGAAATGCACTTAAACTGAATGCTTGCCTTTCATCAACAGCATGGATTTGCAAAGCCCAGTGAAAAGATGGACACTTTCCTTATAACCATCTATCAAAGACACAATCAAGATTGATTTCTAATGTTCAGCTTCTAAACCAAGATTTATGAGTGTAGGTATGGAATCTTAATTCTCAAGGTATAGAAATCAAGTAGTTCTCACAATCTTCAGTTGCTGTCACTTTCAAAAATGATGGTTATCTGTACTAGAGTGCACATACCCAGGTCCTCAAAAAATCTAAACCAATGGTTCTCACACTGAATGTGGTCATCCTTCCCACAGGAAACTGAACTAGTCAAATTCAGCTGACACAGAGAGAAAGAGAGAGAATTTTCACAGCAGCTGGAAAAAAAATTAAGCAATAGGAGTGTATTGAGTTCCTTACATATCCTTTAGTATTTAAACAACAAATCTAGGTTAATGTTTATGTTCAACTCCATTTTCAACTTCAACACAATAAGAAAAAAAAACATTTAGAACACACTTTTTTCACCTTTCAAGTACCATTTGCTAGACTTGCTAGTGTTAAAGATGCATGAAGACAACAATTGATGATGCTGCTGGTTTCTGTGTTTCCACAGTTACCTCATTTATTTTTGATGAGCGATAAAACCATGCAAAAAGACAGTGAGTGCTAGATCCATCAGTGACATGTTTTCTTTCTAAGGGCAATAATAACATCACAGAATTGTTAAGGTTGGAAATGATCTCCAAGATCATCTAGTCCAGCCTCCCACCCAGCACCAAAAGGGTAAGGTGATCAGCTCTTCTTGTCACCTCCCTGATTCTTCTGGTAGAGCTGTTTCTGACATAGAAAACAGACAAGCAGTTGTGTTTTACTGCTGGTCACCAACTTTTAGTAGAATGAGCAAGCAGTCTGTCCTCCTTCAACACTCAAGCGACCTTCATCCACTAGTAAGGCTGACCATTCCACTCTGCCCAAGTATTGGAGCACTCACAGACAACAGCTCAAAATCTTTTAAAAAGTCCTGCGTAAGGCTGTATGAGGAATAATGCAGAAAACAAACCAAAACCCACACCCAAAAAGCTTTTGCATTTGCTTAAAGAACAACAAGAAGAATGTGAGGCACGGAACGTGCATGCAGTCACATAATCCTGTGGATTGCTCCATAGATGGTGCTCAGTTTGGAATCTCACTGAGCTTGTGTGCAACTACTAAGCTTTTGGCTGGCCCTAAAAATAGGCAACCACTGAGCTCTGCTTTTGTGAAAATAGCTTAAATGTGGTGTCAGAGTGCTTCAGAAAACTGTAAATGTGAGAACCTGTTTTGTAATCAAGTCCAACTGGGCACCCATTCAGCTGCCTTTGTAGCACAGCAGTACTGAGCAACAGAATCAGTTTCTATGGTTTATGTCTCTGTATTCCTGCAGTAGCTTGTACCCTTACAATTCTCAGTGCTGCAAATCCTACACTGCTAGGATGTATTTTACTGCATTTTATGTTGAAGTTTTATTACAGTTGCAGTAGGAGATTAAAAAAAAAAAAAAAAAAAAAAGGCACAAACTATGATAAATAGTGCGTGAAAAAGTAGAACACTATTTTTGCAAACTGAGAAAAAAAAATGCTGTAGAGCAAATTTAGATGCAAGAGATAAGACTTCTACTATAATTTTTCAGAATATAATGTGACAGCAGAGACCAAAATCCTAATTCAGAGATAGTGTTCCATTCCAGTAGAACCTGCACTAATTAACTAATTAACTTAGCATGAATTATTCAGCATAAATTACATAAACACTGCAGAGGGTCCTAAAATCTCCACATTCATCAGACAAGGATGCTTTACTGTGCCATTTCATACTCTGTGATTAGGAAACAACACCATGTTAGCATGAAATTCTGATGCTACAAATTTTGTTATTTTAATTTTAGCTGCTTGCAAGCAGTGCTGGATTCTCATATATTTTAAAAGTTTACTTTCTGGTTTCCATGCATTTAATTACCAAATATATCACAGAATCAGACCGAAAGGGATTAGAAGCACTCCTTTATCATTGTTATTACAGGGTGACAACAGCTACAAATCTGAGCCACTTCATAATATTCTTTAAAAGAAACAGAAGTTATACACACCAATTCATAGTAAAAAAATTCTGCCTATCCACAATTTGATCAAAACAGATTTTAATTGCACAAAAGCATAAAGATTATTAAATTACTGAATATTATTGTGCTCTCTGCTTATTGAGACTCGCAGATTAATCCACCGAGGCAAAAGTGTCCTATGAACAGTGTAGAAAAATAAAAAATAATAAAAAAATAGATACATTCATTCTAAAAATCATGGGGGTTACCTTTCTGAAATAGTCTGCTGTTATCCCTGTATTTCTGTTGTTAATAAAGTTATAGAAACATCTTTCTGTGGTGGTACACAATCTATTTGATTCAATCGATAGTCCTCCACTCAGTTCTTGTTTGTCACCCTCAGTACTAGAGAAACTGTAATTTTGTGTGCTCCATTTGAAAAATAGATAATGGCCTGACTACATGCTGACATTCTGGATAAAGCTCCCATTCCACATCTAGGCAAAAATGCAGTTCTTGGAAATTTTGACCAATAAAGTTCTGAATAAGACGTAAATGCTAAACCTAAGAAAGCATATCATGACAAAAAATGAAACAACAGTATTTGAAAACAGATGGCAATGACAGAATTGCTGAACACTGTTCATACTATTTTTAGATTAATTTAAGCATATTGAGTTTAACTGCATATTCATGCAGTTGCTAAATGAAGGGAGGTTTGGTGGAAAGGTTTATATCTATGCACTCTTAAGATTATCATGCTTAGAAGAAAAATATGAGTTATACTTTCAATGAATTAATGATTTTGCTCAGCTGTTCCACTTTCCTAGTTTATTTTGTAAAGGACACAATACTTGTTCATAAACACATAGCTTGAAATTAACCCCCCAATAAATAAATAAAAGCACAAGACAACATAGAAAACAGAGCTATGCTACATAACTCTTCATTTGCCATAGAAGTTATACTCAGTGAGAATTTATTTTCAGCTACTGTCATTTGCTATAGCAAAGGTATGTCAGCGAAAAAGCCATTTAGCTGTATGTAGCAGTGCTAGCAGTTACAGAGCTTACTTTTGTGCAGGACTTTTGTAGTATATGAGTAGTGCTGCATTAATGACTTCTGGATGGGAAAATATTCACGTCCTAATGGAAAGAGCAGAAACAGCACATCTTTTTGTGCCTGCAAAGAGAGACCTCTCTTATTTATATTGTTTATTCTGGAAAGAGAATGGTATACCATCTTTCACTGATGTTTACAGTATTGATGAGTTTTGATAATAGCTGAATTCAAAGATTTTTTCTTTCTCCTACCCTTAGGCAACTATGAAAGCTTATAAAATTCTTATCCTCATTGCAAAAATAATATGTTATGAACCAGTAATTGCTAAAGATCAAGTCTTAAAGGATGTACAGTCTAACATACTAACAAGTTGAAGCAGCAGTAGAAAAGAAGGCAGGACAAGAATAGAATGATTAAGCTCTGAACTACCTTGAAATTGTTTGTAGTGGAAATTAGAAACTTCTAGCCCCAAAACACCCAGTACATTGTCCCATAACATTCAATTAAATCAAATCACCCTCACTTTGAAGGGTCCCAGCTCAAGGGAAATCCAGGTTGTCTCTGCCTAAACAAACAGGCATAGATTGTGCTTGTATGGGAACAGTTAAGTCATCAGTCTGAATCACTGATTGAGTAGCGGGAGACAAGACCTGGTCAGCCCTGGGAGCAGAAGTGAAGACAATTCACCTGAGTAACCAAAAGGGGTGAAGCCTGGCTGCACCTGTCTTAGACCTCATTTAAGGGCTGACTGACTCTAGGGAAAGATATTTTTTTGGAGGTCCCGCCTCTGTAGAGTTTCTATTACATGCCTAGATCTTTGGAGATGAATGAGCATTTCTTTTCTTGCATCTTCCCATTGTGCTGGTCCCTCTGCTGTTACTGTGATGTGTGTTATGAAAAAAACACTCAAAATTTGCAAAGACTTATCTTTGATTTGTTTATTACCTAAAGTGTATTCTATTTCTTAGCATGAAATTATTTATTTTTCAGCAAATATGTTTGCTTGGGGGTTGTTGTTAGCCTATTATTGTGCGTGCCTTTTTGATTGCAAGGGAGCTTGCACAAATATTTTTGCAATATTTTTTCTATGATGCAAAGAATGCATTTTATAATAAAAATAGCATTTCGACTTCCTTGAGCATGCAGGAGGAATGGTGTTTTACCTGCTATTTGTTTGTGTGGTGGGGGTGAAGAACAGATAGGCAAAACTACATCAACAAAGTAAGGGTTGTGACAGACTAAGTAATAATGTGGACTGAGTGGGGAGCTGCAAAGTAAACACTGTTAGAGCTGTGGGAGTTTTTGTCTATAGCTGGATTGGCTTAGGTGATAAAAAACAGTGAGAAGCAGAGAAAGGAAAGATGTTAGAAAGCAAGAGTACAAATTGTACTTTTTAGTCCAAGGAAGCTTAGTAGCATCCAAGTCCACCAACTGAACTTCCCATAAACAAAGATACAGTACTCAGATGCACAAATCTTCTTACCTGTTGGGGTTATAAACAGATGAAAATGTGGGATCATCTTCAATTAACTCTATAACTAGGAAGATTAAAAATCTTAGAACAGAATGTATCTAACTGAACATCAGATGTGCAAAATACAACAGTCTTACAGTTATTTTTCATTAGGTCTGTCAGTATGCATCTAAAGAAACAACAAGCACTCAGTTAACATGTTTTTATCTTAGTATATTTTCCTAGAAAGAAAGAGAACTGTACTTCTGCATGGATGCTACTGAAATGTCAATTAGTTCTAATGATGATTAAAATGTTATTCATCCCATTGTTCTGTGAAGATTATTTGCAGTATTTCCTGTTGAACATCCTTCTATTCTACTGATAGATAACTGTAGTGTTTGGTGAAATTGTCCTGTAACTCAGTCACTTCTCTTGCTTAAGATAAGGATTTTAAATGTTTTCAGACTTTAAAGTCACTATGTCAATGGCTGAAGTTTCTAACCTTTTCATATAATTATGTGAAAGAAACATGAAACTCCTGTTGAATTATACTAAATGAAAATGCCAACTGAAAAGTCACTGAAAGAAAGATTATCTTCTCTTCTGTAGCTTATTGACTTTATTAGAGTGCTTCAACATAAAAGGGGAAAAAAATAAAAAAGGAACTGAAAGGAAAGAAGAAAAAATATTATATATTTCAAATACTACAGGATGCAAACCATAGAGATATGAAAGCCAAGATGAGAAGGTGGAGGGCTGTTTTTTGTTGTTTTTTTAATTTGCATATGTCATGTTTAAGTTTTCTAAAGCTCCCTAACTAAAATGCTGTCCAATTGCATTATGTGTGAAGACATGACAGCTTTTAAAAATTAAACTGTCACCATGCCTCTGTTCACTTTCTGCCTGTATGATTCAATTTTTGTATTCTACACTCACTGTTTGGGGAAAAAGAAAAAATCTGTTTATAGCAGCTGCAACAGCTTTCATTTCAGTATTTAGACATGCAGGGTTTTTTTGGGGACAGTAAGTATTTTTAGAAGTTATTTTACATTAAAATGCATGCTGTTTATTTTATGAATCAAACTAAGCAGAGTTTTGATAATTTGGGGGGGGAAAAAAAAGCTTTTACATGTATATAAGGAAAAATAAAACTTCAAATGGACATAATGAAAAATCAGCAATTTCAATCTTCACTGTGCAAATTAAGACTTCTGATGTTAATGGAGAAATGTAATAATAATAAAAAAAGAAAATGGCAAAGCATTGAGAAGTATTGAAGCAAAACAGAACATAAAGTGAAAGATCAGATTTCCAACATCCTTGTCTTTGGCAGAACTGTGAGTATTGTGAATTATTCCCACTGCTCAACACATCACCAGGCCACCCTAGATGTCCTTGGATTTTTTTCATGAAAATGTGTATGACCATGGGATAAAGTTTTAGCTCCTAACTTGGGAAATGCAGTGCAAGTGGTCCTTTCATCTTCAGCTGCAATGGGGGAAATCCTTATGTACATTTACTATACATGGATAGAAATTATGGATGGATACATCTCTCCAAATGGATTTAAGGAGACAGCAGATTTATTTCTCACCTGGCACTACAAAGAACAGTATGCTACTATATTGTTTGTTTTCTGACTTCACACAAAGATAAAAATGCCTGTTTCCGTAACTACAGCAACTCAAGGAATAAAAAGCACAGCACACTTTCAGTGTGCTATGGAAAGTTGAAGGACCAGGCTTCTTTAGTGAAAATTTGAGAGTAGCCCAACAAATACTCAAAAACTTAAGTAAGTCTAATGCTATACTTTTCAAATAAGTCACCTCTTACAGTACCTGACTCATCTCAAAAGGTATACCATAATTTCCCCAAATGACCTTTCCATGCTTTGGGTACCAGTTATCTTCCACTGAATACAGAGCGAAAATGGCCTTCCATAAGGATGACCCAAAGTACATTTGGAAGGAATAAATGCACAAGAGAAGATTAAGAAGGTAAGGAAATACCATTCAGTAAATTTCAAGACTCTAGGCAATTGTTTGTGTTTTTAAATTACACACCCTGTTAGACTTAGCTCTTGATTATAAAATGAAACTTTGAAACTGTCTTAGTATCTAGTAGCTATTGCTTTAGGCAAAGTAATGCATAACAGCCTACCACTGAAGTATATTGTAAGGGGAGAAATATATATATTTTTAAATTTGCAACCCTCCTTAGAATAAGCAGAAGCAGTCTCATCAGCTACTATTATGAGGAAGAATGTACTCAAAGTGCACAGATGTGAATCATAGAAATGAATTAGGACAAACAATTTTTTTTCTTCTTTTCATAAGAAAAACTAAAAGAAAAAAAACTGAATTATGCACTGATTTTAATAACAAAAAAATATTGGATGACATTTTTCACTTGACAGTGGGATTTCCACCTAGCTTTTATTTTAGCCCGTGATTTCTAGAAAGCATTAACCCAGTGATAACTCCTGTCAGACAGATAATTCTTCCAACAGAAGGGCACCATTTCTGTCACAGACACAAATGCGGTTCAATTTTGCCAGCAAGATGGCCAGCCTAAAATGAAGATTCCGCACTAAAGGCTACTGTTATTAGTATATAGTGTTTTCCTTTTTTCCTTCCAGTAAAAAGCATTCTGACCAATCATTCACCTCTCATCAGCCAATAGCTGGTCACTTGGTGTATCTGCTGCCTCAAAAACAACAGAAATACAAAGGTTCTTGATCATAAGAAAAAAAAACAAAAAAACCACACAAAACAAGATTGCTGCTTTTACTCTGACTGGACTCTTTTATCCCTGGGATCTATGTTTACTGTCGAACAATGTTTGAAAAGGGGACCAAAATGATCTAATATTATTTGCCTGATGCAAATTAGAGCATAATGATAAAATAATAGTGAAGGGGGAAAGTAAGCAGCAGCTACATAAGTGAGGGGAGATGTTAAATGCAAATACACAGCAATCTAAGACTCCAATGTTTGCTTTTAACTAGAAAGGCTATTAATATTTCACTAGTATTCATCTTAAAAAAAAATCCATGAATATTATGAGAAGTTATTTTTATAAAAATGTAAAAAAGTAAAATAGATTAATTCTTTTAAAAGATTGATATGTTATACCTTCAAATACCTATTTGGTATACCTCCAGTACCTAACTGATCTGTTCATTGCAGATCAAATCCCACTTCATGTGGTATGTAAGCCATTGAAAATTCTACTTCTTGCTGAATTCTGGGCAAAAGGGAGATTTCTTTTCTTTGATCTTCATTTCTGACCATCCTCTGGGAATGACTCCTAAAGTGCTTAACCTGTTTTCTTTGAACTTCCCAAATTCAAATCCTGTCAGCCATTCTTGTACTGTTAGCCATGATAAACAGATTAGCATTCAGGTGACAGCTTTTTATTCAGAAATAGAAGGAAACTTCATGTTCTCCCCCAGGTTTGGGAATAACTAGTGAATAAATGCATTTTCCAAAAATAGTTACCTTTGCTTTGACTACAAAGCAAAATTATAGTCTCTCACTTGAGTACTACAAATATTAGAATTATAGCTTACTATAAGAAAAAAACCTTACTCCTCACTAAAGCATTGACAATATAAAGGTATTCTTACCTGGCCTACCTTTCTTAGCTGTTCAGATTCTGAACTCCCAAAACAGAATCAGCAATTCACTGGGTTGTTTCATTACTAAGTTATGTATTTCTAACCAATTCAACAGGACTTGTGATTTTTATAATCCTTTATAAACCCCAAGAATTAAGCTACAAATGCTAAAGGGAGGACAATCTTTTCCTTTTTCCAATCCCTTAATTATAAAACGTCATATTGTTTTATCTTCTCGATGATATTAGGGTTTTCTGGTAAGTAATCAAAGATTAACAGTTAATCGTGGAAACATATCCTGTTCTATTACATACTTTGGAACTATATATTTTATGCATGTTTATTATTTAGTGGCCATTACCTTGCTATAAACCTTTTATTTAGGATATCATTACTACTTGAAACAGAAAAAGAAGTATTTCACACTCCTGACATTGCAGTCTGTTACTGTACTACTATTTTCATAACAATAGAGTTAAGGAATCTTGCAAAGATATTGCAGTTATTCTCACTGGAGAGTAGGATGGACCTGTTTGAAACCTACCTAATACTTTTTCAACATTCTTTCAAGATTTCTTTTTCATATAGTCTTTTCCTAAATAAAACACTGATTAAACCAGCTACTGCTGATAAAAGCCATTTTCCCAGTAATCACAGAATTGTAAGGGTTGAAAGGGACTTCCAGAGCCCACTGAGTCCAACCCACTGCAAAGCAGGCCCCCTACAGTAGACTGCACAGACAGGTGTCCAGGCAGGTCTTGAATATTTCCAGAGAATCCACAACCTCCCTGGGTGAAATGCTAGATATTGCTTCGCTAAATAACATGCTTATGAGAACATAGGCTCACTACTTTACTGAGCCTTCTGTCTAGCTGTAGGATGTTTTCTTTCAGAAAATGCAGTTTGATCATTTCTGGTTATGGCCTCAGAATTATGGAATCTTGGAGAAGGCACTGCAGCACGAACACTCATAATGAAAACTCACCCTACACTGTGAAAGAAAGTCTGAATGACGTTCCTATATGTTCTTCTTAGTCAATTGGTGGCAGTATTTGCAAAGCACAGTTTTTTTTCTGCCATGTGGAAAAAAATAAAAATAAAATATCCCCAACTCAGGCTTTATTTTTCTTACTATAAAAGCAATATTGCTCTGCTTCACTAAAATGTTCTTTAAACCTCAAAATCCTCCCCTCTCAACCAAAAATAAAGTTTGTGACTAGTACATGAAGGACAAAAAGTACTTTTTACTACTAAATCTGTAAGATATGAATAACTTCTTGAGTGGCTGCAACTTCCAGTATTGTGCCATTCATGCTCTCATGGCTCCTACAGATCTAGAGCAAAACCGCATCCTGTCTTTCATTTCTCTGGGGGTCTCCTTCCCATCCCTATTATCCCTAGATGCCAAAGGCAATTGTAGCCTCAAGCAAAGTGGCAGTATGTGCAGATGAAAGAAAACTGTCTCTTGGTAACTCTCTTCTGTATTTCAAGTAGTCCAAACTGCCCTAGCAACTCGCCTCCCAGAGTCAAAAATACGATTGTGAAGTGTATTTCCATGTTGCATTTTACAAACAAGCACACAGATCATTTAAACGTTCACCCTAACAAAAATGAAGCTTAAAACAGTTTGAAACACACTAGTAAAGTTGCTGCTGAGCCATAATGTTAATCTTCTTTTTTCACCACAGGGTGCTTTTTAACTAAAGAAGCAGTTTGGGCAGTACAATCCATCTACAGCATTTTAACCTAGCTAATTATACAATTTCTTATTTCACCACAGAAGTTTGAGAACTGAAATTTGTGATACTTTCAGGGATATCAATTTGTGATACTTGCAGGGAAATATAGGAATGACTGAAAATAAAACACGTAAAGAATAAATTCTGCCTTTCTTCAGGAGCCAGACAACAAAAGAAAGACGTAAAAAGGCATCCACTACCAAACACTGATACAAGCAACCTCCTGTAATGCCTTTTTGAATAAAGCCAGTGAATCACTTCCACCAAAACATCTGTAGGTTGCTTGGAAAATAACGTCTTCTATTGATTTCCACAGAAACTACAAAGATCACAATAACACTATTTCATAGAGCAAATCCCCAGGCACAGAGCACTAGTTTTCTAAGAGAGTCACCACTGTTAACTCTGCACTTTTACCAGCAACGAACAAAAGCCTGTATGCCTCGCTTGTAAAAATCTGCACTAGTGGATGTGACACACTGTCCCTGTCACCACTACTGAAATGCCTTGCTCTGCTCACAGTCACTGTTTGGTCTCCACAAACTTTTAGAAAACATCAGTTTGTTAATGGCAATGGGTGCCTTTTTTTTTTTTTCTCTCCACATGGAGGAATTCAGTGACCTGCATTTTCTTCATACACGCTTCTATGTCAGCCACTGTTTTGTCAGAGTGCCCCTCTACTTCCATCTGTCACACAGAAACAACACATAATGCAATGTTGGTTGGGAGGTTCAGCCTCTACTTCCATATCACCAACATCTGTCTCTGATGTAATGGGCCAACACTGTAAATAGGAGGCTTCCACTTCAGAACAGCCCTCACTTGTTTTTCCAGAATGGTGATATCCTATCTTAAAGGCTGATTGTGTTAGTTTGGCTTAGTATTACTGATACATTAATTTTTATATATATATGTGTGTGCGTGTGTGTTAAAAATTGTTTTCAAACATTTCTGGTTTATTTTTTAATGCCTAAATTAAAGCAGAAATAAATACAAGTACCTTTTCATGAAATAATTACATTAAAGTTGCTATTAAAATACCAAATAGACCAAAATTTACACTGCTGATGGAGTTAAAGCAAGCTTCTGTTTTGCAATCTGGGAACAGACTCTCATCAATTAAATCTTAAAACTTTGTGTTAGGCTTAGCTGGTGCATAGTATATACCTTCAAATTGCATTTCTCCTATTTTCTTCCTTTTCTCTCCCGTCTGTACATTTTGTTGTATGTCTCAGTTAATGTCAGTGAGTTACATATGTCATACCTACACCTTAATAATATCAGCACATTCTGTAGATTTCGAACATTTGGTATTTGAATTTAGTAACCTGACAGGATGGTCAGGCTTCAGCCAGTTATTGAAAAAGAAGGGTGTCTTCCTCTGAGGTGTCCCTAAGGGTATCACAATGAACAGGAACAACATACTGTCAAGATAATCCCTTTTCTCTCCCTCCTCTTTCCACAGAGATAGAAAAGTTCTATTCAGAGTCTGTTTTTCTTCTGACACAGAAGAGAACTTTCATTAACAGATTGGGAGCTTACATTCACTTTGTTCTTGAGGCTGTTTGATTTATCTAGATTCTGTGATGTCTTTATGTGACCAAGATAACAAGAAAATCTATCACTTTTGAATGCAACCATAAAAACCCTACCTACTTACTTTCCCTCAGGCATTTATGGAAAAAAAAATAAGGATTAACTTAATTAAAGCTCTGTCATATTCTCATAGAAAGATAATATAATTCATTCTCATTCAATGTTATTTCTAAGGCAAGGAAAATGAGAATTTGGAGAACTGGGGTTTATGAAAATATACTGCCTCTAAAGTTAGCAGTAAGGTCCAAAAATAAACCAAAACTGCACAGGTGCTTGGAAGTTCTAAGGAGCAGTAAGCATGCAAGTTAGGGATGGTCTCATTATCTTTGCAAATTAGCTGTCAGCCTTTACTACAAGCTGCACGAAGTAATTTTCTTGGCACAATCACTATTGAATTAAAGTCTGTCTGCAACTTACAAAGAAATGAAAATACATAAGTCATCATTCTCAGCATGCATAAATCAATACACACTTACTTAATATGTGCTCACTCATTCTACAATTTGGGAAGAGGCTGTTTGGAACTGGTGGAATCACCTGCTAATAGGATTCAAAAATAAATGTCAGACTGGATTTTCTTTAGCAAAGTTGGATTTATCCTTTGCTTCTTTTAGCAGTGTCAAATGACCTCTGGAGGTTTCATAGAACTTAAACTATTGTGTGATTTAAATAACATTCTTTACATTTCTCACTTAAATCTGTCTGCAGATTTTTGAAGACTCTAAGATAAGTTTGTGCATTCATTCAGGCTGTCTTCAAAACTTAGCATGCTAAGAAAAGGTAAAGCAAACTTCAACAGGCTATTAAAGATAAATCAAAGGTTTTAAACTAATGTGAACTGCAGAATACTTTGTATAAATGCTAAGAATATTTCAGCAAACCACTCTAGACACTTCAAAATAGAGTAAAAATTTGACGTGAGAAATACTACAGAAATACTGAGACCACTTTTGGAGGTAGTAATTCATGTCCAGTGTAATAGAAGTTATAAAAAGTCCTCACAGACTTCTAGATGCTTAGTTGAGCAACAAGTATGCTTCCCTTCTGACACCATACAATGCATCTTCATTGACAGAAAATCATAAATATTCTAATTAAATGTAGATCCTTCTGTATCAGGCTTGTAAAATGTCTAGAGCTGAGGCTCACTGACATAATTCTCATAACAAAAGTATCACAAAATTAACAATCACATCAAGCTAATCAAAAATAAAACCAGCCAAAATTTACTTACTTTTAAGTAATTTAGTGAAAAAACAAAGCTTAAAAATAGGTCCTCTGACATGTAAAACTGAAAAACTATAAAACTATACCTGAGGCTTTTTTTCTGTTCAAATTTCAGATTTTTAAATTTCTACTCCTTTTCAAACTGATGTGAAAAATGCTAAAATATATTTCAATTACTATTAAAAATTTCTCCTCAACACTTATAGAAACAATACACACGCTACCACAACTGGAGTTGTGAAGATTTCAGTAGGCCTCCAGTCCAACTCCTTGCTCAAAATATCCTTTTATGAATAGCATTAATTGGCACATTACAGTTTATCTTCACGTAAGAATACTAGCAGTGATGAAAACTGATTCACTTTATTGCATGAAGCTTACTCTGTAACTGCAGATCTATACCAATCATAGCAGAAGTTTCACTAATGTGAATGATAACACTCATTTTGAGCCACTGTTCTAAAGAAAGAAGAATCCTGGACACTTAATACAGCTGTGTATACTTATCACTACTGCATCAAAAAAAAGAAAATCAGTCCAACCAAAACTGAATACAATACATGTTTATGTGTGACTTTGACAAATATATGTGAAGGTCATGAGGTTCAAGGGATCTTAAATAGACAAAAATCAAGCTTCATGGGGTACTACAACATTGTTGTGATTGAACTGCACTTCATTCCCATTGCTAAGCTGTGATTATGAGGTAATATTCAGCTCCTCTTCAACCAAAATTGCAATATGTAAGAACAAATATTTTAATCTTACATTTTGAGAAGCTGTGTGCATATTACTAAAGAAAACCTTTGAATTTTTGAATACTAAAGAAAACCTAATTCTGCTCCTTGAATACATGCAAAAAACATTCTCGTGATTTGAGCTGTGGTCTTGGGTATACAATATTTTCTTTACATGTAAAATTCTTGTTTCTCTGATCGGTACCTTGAAATAAAGTTATATACATGAACACTTCAAACAGTAACTTTATTCAAGTCAGAAGCAACTTTGCATAACATTTTTCACTGTTTGTGTATTGCACACTTCTCTGAAGTAATTATCCGATCCCTTGCTTACTCTTCCTGGTCACTTAGCAGAGCTGGGCACTTATCAGAAGAAGAAGGAACATTAAAGTTCCAACATCACTAGCACTTAACCAAAAAATGTGAAATTGATTGCTATTCCCTTTTGCACTACTTAAGACTAAAATAATAATATCCTTTGACTGAAAGCATCGCTCAAGGACTTCTGATTCATTTACTCATCTGAAATTAATAGTTTTCTCAAATTCAGTATGCTTTCGTTGTATGCTATATAGTTATATTTACATTTCAAGTTATATGTAATCTCTTTACTACTCTGACAGCTACTGTACATGCAAGCATGATTAGCCTTACCTGTTATGTTGTTTTGGACTTAGGACCATATTTTGTCCATTCTCCCTCCACTTAGGAACCTTCCCAGTATTCAAAAGAACACACAAGGTAATGCTGCATGCCTAGAAAATGGAAGGGTACGCCTATGTGGTCAATGGAGAAGCCCATAAGGTACCTACATTTCCCACAGGAAGGCCTTTCAAACAGCAACAATATAAGTGAGCTTACCTTTTTTAACACTGTTTCATTTGGAGGAACATCCACCACAATGTGGCCTTATGGCCTCCATGATACTGCTTCGTGGAATATATTACATCTGAAACAGCATGGTCTTCTTGACTTTTTTCTCTGGATGTCTAAATTAGGGCTGCCTCAATGTGGTGCTGGAGAACATTCTGTACTGTAAAGAGTACCAAAAGTCAGAATACGCTGTTCTGAGCACATTAGCATAAAAGAAAAACATGCTTGGAAACTTAGCACCATCAGAACAAAACTGTTAAATAGATCACTCTTGTTCTTAAAGAAATAGCTACATAACACATTGGGTGAGAACAGATGCAATTTTAACAGTGACACTCATAAAAAAAAATCCTAAGTTTTACAATGATACACTAGGGGAAAAATTCACGTTCTGAACTCAAAGAAAATATACTGGCTTTTGTTAGGAAAGACCAGTGAAATCTGCCATATCAGCACTATGGCAAGATAGATCTTGCTACAGTGCCTTTGGCAATGCTTTGAAAGACTATTATAGCATAGAGCTAGATTACATTGTTTTATGCATGAGTATAATGGTGCAATTTAAAGCTTTCTCTTTAATTCCAGGCAAACTTGATTTTATGCCTGCATAGCTTTTGTCTGCTACATTGGAAGAGAGGTCCATTCCCTGAAGGAAGAGTTGATTATACATATAAGCCATTACAAGAAGAAAACTGAAAACAGAAAAGAAAAATCCATCTGAAGCACAATGCAGAAGAGAAGCTAATGACCCTGTTGTCCAAGAATGACTCTCACTCTAGAGAGGTGATTCTCAACAATCATAATTTTCAAAAATGTCCCATCATGAATACAGTACTAAATAATAAAAGAATTGTATCTGCTTGTATTATTAAAGGATAAATCCAACCTCAAAATACTAGAAGATTTAAAGCTCTATATTAAAGAATTGAAAAAGATTTTTATTATGATAACAAAATACTGTCCACAGCTTGGATGAGTAGGACAATTTAACAGTGCTCCTAAGAAGAAAAATCAGCACACAGAGTAAAGAAAAACTGAATGATACTGATAAATACAATCAGTCTTTTAAGTTTGCAATTAATCCACAGCTAAGGAAAGTAAAATTCAACCAAGAAAAGATTTTAACTTACAATAATGAAAAGATAGTCCTACAAGGTTTAAGTAATTATCACAGACCTATATTCTGGTGACAGCTGCAAATCCATGCTAGCATTACTAGTTACTAGTAGAACTAATTACTATTACTCAAGTTTCTCTCACTTATCAGCTACTTTGTGTCTCTTATTTCCATTTTCCTCTTGCATTTCTCTGCAAAGCAGATGTGACAGAAAAATGAGGATCATTTATAATAGACAAACAAGGCAGGTAGAAATGGAGAAAAAAATATATATACATATGACTTGATTTAACACATTTTATAATTGAAAAGAAGCTAGAAAAAGGGCCAGAAAATGATTGCTAATATCAAGAACATAAATGATCAGGTGAAAATGAATAAATGAACCATCCTTATGGCTTGGGTAATTGCAGGATTTGCTATCACTAAGTATCACAGCTAATAATAATCTCACTGCAATTGAATTGAATTTTTTGGATAAGTAGGCTAAAAAGCCTCAATGAATGTCCTTACTACATATCCCTGAATGTACATGCATGGAATAAGGAATAATTTTGATGTGATTAAAAGAAAACCACCAAATTATGGAAAAAAACTCTTCCTTTTCATTCTTTATCCACCTGCATATGATATTTCAGAGCTGGAAGTACAGACAAGGATCCTCAAGTTCAAATGTTTCGGTGTGCAATATTAACCAAAATAAACACTTAAAATGATTTGAGAATTTCTGCTCTCTAATCTCCTATTCTTATATTATGATCCAAAGTACGTGTATTATTGAGGCATTTGATTTTGTGTCCTTCATTCAAGTAATTCACTAGATGACACTCTTGCATAATAGTAAGCTTCCATGGCATGCAGGATATCAGATTGTCTCCCTAAAATGAAAATGCATTTTAATGAAAATAATCACAGATGCTGCTTTATTTTCTTATGAATTGGTTTGTAAAGAACAATTCTTACTAATACTAAACTAAGATTTAAAAAGATTTAGTACAACTAGCACTAGGAAGCTATTTCAAGTCTGACATCAGAGTCCTGTAGCTGTACATTCATCCGAAGCTGAGCCATCGTGCTCAAGGCAAGGTAAAAACACAAGAATTTTACTTATTTTCTTTGATTAAGTTACTGCAAGTTTTGCTCATTGTAAATTCCAGATACAGTAACAGTTTCTCCAAGAGCGAGTTACTATTTTTGTATATGGCCTGAGGTAAAAAAAAAAAAAAAAAAAAAAAAAAGCAATGGAAATTACAAAATACAAGTAACTGCTTTTGGCCACAGACATTTCCTCTCAGTTAATTAAATTGGGAGACTGAAATAATGAATCCTATTTTTTTTTTTTTTTTTTTTTTTTTTGGTCTCAGGGTATACCTGTGAGTTTGTGATTCAAAGAATTTCTCCAGTAATGTACGAGAACTTCTTCTGTATTAATGGAGATCACCTTGAGTTCTGAACGATCACTAAATGATTTAAGAGTTCCAGATTTTCTGTGCATGTGAAGTAAGCCTACAAAAATAGAAACACCGAGTGCTTACTGTGCCATGTTAGAAGTAAAGCATTTATACTTCATAGTGTCCCTTTAGATTTGTGGTACATATGTAACATGCAGAAAAATGCTTCAGTTCAGTAATCTGGTGCTCCAGACCTGGTCCAGCCAGATGGAGTTCATGGGCTAACATGGAATACAGAATACTGTGAAAACTGGGTTATTGTTCTTGTCAAAGGACATCAGCTAGCAACATTGTTACATATACATATAGATAAACCATAGATAATCCGCTTAGTAGTGGAGTTAAGAGGTAGATGTATTTTACCCTATAAAGAAATGCATTACAAAAGCCCACTTCTGCAGAGGCAAGCATGGTAATCAGAGACTAGACCCCTGTTTTTTCTTTTTGTATAGCGTCTACATTTGTAAGAATTATGTAGGCATAATTTTTAAAATACAATTATAATAATTTCTAAGAATTACACGCCATTTTGTTTTCAGAGTGAATTAAGTATTTCAGAACAGTATTTTCTTTAAGATTATGTTTCCATGAAGATTTCAGTTCTGTTTTACACTAGAAAATGTTTGTAAGAAAGCTTGCCAAAATAGTCAAGCAAGTAAAATAGTTATTTTAGAGAGAAAAATGTATGTTCAACAATCTATCCAGTTTTCAAACAGAAAAATGTGCTTGGGAGGTACTTGGAAGTTGAATCTACACCATAACTTTTGTTATTATATATAGATTGCTCTGAAAGTAATGCTTCCTATTTATTTCTGTGGAAAATGCAACATATACAGGGAAAACAACATTAATGGATACACCAGGTTCTTGGTTTGTCAGTGGTTGCCATTTCTTCCCCATGAAGTAATTTAATGGCCCACATTTTCTTTATACACACTTCCATGTCAGGCACAATCCTATCAGACTATCATCTGTCACAAGACAACAAAATATAATAGAATATTGTTGGGAATGTTCAACTTCTACTGCCATACCACCAACATCCATCTCTAACACTGTGGATCAACATAATGAAATAGGAAGCTACACCTTTTGAGCAGCCCTTGTAGTTTTGTCAGGCAATAGGAAAAAATATGTATATATACAGTTAGTTTTCTAGCAGTTTTTGTATATTTAAGGCAGAATTTTAAAAAGAATTTAGCATTAGTTTGGTAGCAATACTAGACTGTTGTCTGCACTTTTTTAGAAGTATATGGATCTCACACACTCATTAAATATATGAGAGCTTCTTTCCAAATTCAAAGAGCCACATGTGTGCTCGGGAAATGGTAGATGCTGAATGTAACCTAACAAGTGTAGCTGCCTGAAGAAGAGCCTTTAAATGCTGAAATACTTTTTCACAGCTGTGAGATGGAGAACAAACTATGCAGCTCCTTGGAGTTTATTCCTACCTAGAAAAATAACAGAATACATAGTTTTCTAGTCTATGCAAGTATAGAATAGGTCAACATATAAGTAATAAAACATTGTCTTGTTCAAGTAATTATGAAAAAGAGATCATTCTGTATTCAACTCACCTCCTACAGTTACCAGAAATTAAAAGCAATATTTTTTTTTAAAATCATTAGTGTAGTCAGCCATTTACTACATAAGTTTCTCCTACATTTATTATTGGACAGACAACAAAATAGATAGAATTGTTAAAAAGTTAGATGGAAAGAGGACTCTAGAAGTCATCTTGTCCAAACATGAGTTCAGAAGAGAGCTAATTTTAAAATTTGTTTATGTTTATGGTCTTCCTCAGTCAAGGATCTGGAGATCTCTAAGGAAGGAGATTTTACACCAACACTGGGCAAGTTGTTTCTATGCTTTTGGTGAATAATTTTTTCCTTGAGTTCTCTGTATCTTCCTTTACCACAATGTGGGTCCCTTTTATCTAGTTTTTCCATTGTTCATCTCTAAGAACAGCTTGGCCCAGTCTCTCGTGTTTGTTTATTTTTACTATAGCTTCCCTAATGTCAGTTAGTTTGAGATAGTAATTAGTCCAATTACCCTTATCTTCTCCAGCTAAGGAAGTCTGATCTTCCTAGTGTATCCTTACAAACCAGGGGCTCCATTGCCAAACCAAATTCTAGTGGCACTTCATTAGGTTTTCTCTTTTGTTCTGAAGGCTCCCAAACAAGACACAAGACAGACTCAGAAGAGCGGAATAGAGAGGAATAATTACTTCCCTTGATCTGTCGGCTAGACTCTTAAGAATGTGTGTGTGATTAGCCTTTTCTTCAGTTCCAAGTATGCACTATTGATTGATAGGATGTTAAGATTCTAAATCCTCAAGCCTAGTCCTTTTTAGTCTTTCCTAAGAGCAAGAACATATAATTGTTAATGTCTTTTTCATGCTTCACTGAGGAAAAAATCAGATAAAATAGCAAGAAACACTTTTTTTTTTTAGAATTTGTTAGAAATATATTTTGAGTCAGCACTCAAAGACTGCAGCTGAATTTTGGGATGGGTGATAATTAACTTGCATGATGAAGCCCTAAATTTACAATCACTCAGTTCTGAGATGTGCGAAATATATTTCAGCTCCCTCCTTCCTTTTGTATCAATACTACAGCAGAGCAGTGAAGAATAGGTATTCCATTTTACATTCTTAATACTGGCTGTGAATTCTATATCGCTCCAGAGAATAGCCAAATGTCTGCATGATGTTTCTGTTCGCTTAAGAAAAAATATCCACATGAGTTAAAGTATAAGAGCAAATGTGTGAAGAAAATGTGTCCTAGGTTTAGGTGGATAATCTGCTGGGCTCTCATCTTTTGAGCACAAGTACACAACAAACAAAATACCCAAGTTAATTCTAAAATTATTTCCTAGACCTTCACAGAGATTCATATTTTTTTCTCTCTCATTTATTTTCTTTTTCCTTCTCTTATTGGACCACGTGAGCTCTACTACCTTTGTAGCTATCTCTCTTCATATTAGGCTTCCATGAATTCACACTTAGACATAGTTAAGTCTTACTTGGAGACCAGAATATATTTGTTTCTGTATGTTTCCCTACCAATAAAGGAGATCCCTGAATAAATTTTGAAACAGACTATACCCAACTTCTATGATATCAACCTAAATCTTTCCCATTCACTCACAACCCACTGCAGTTAGCTGTAAATTCTGTACTTCAGAATAGCTGAATTTTCCAAAACAGGGACTTATATTTGAAAACATACCCATGTAATTTGTAATTATTTGTAATACTGAGATCCAGATACTTAAGACAGTTTAATTTGTTCTTCCAAATTTATTTTCAAATTGTCCATCTACACTACATTTCTGTACTTCTCAAGATAGTTGCTGAAACCTTTCAAACCATTTTCCACCTCATTAAATTTGTTTCTCTTGGCCTCCATTCCTGGTGAGTAATTATATACCACCAGGGTTAAGCAGAAAAGTTCTTGATCACCCTTCTAAGAAAAGGTATTAGATAACTTGTATATGAAAACTAAACATGCTAAACAGAAGAAAGGAGAGATACAGATGGCAGGAGAGACAACTCAATACATCATTAATTCCTCCTGCTCCATTAGATCACTCTGCTCATGTGAACATCTGCCAAGCAGTGGACTTTCTTTCCTGACCCTGTTCAGCTGTTAGTCAGCTGTCTTCCTCTAAGACAGCCACTCATACTACATTATGAGTATACATGTGAGTGATTTTAAAGACACTGCTCAGGTTAGTGGTGCAAGCAAGTGTCTCAAACAGTGATTCAGAAACCAGCTAAAATGCTGCTGATAACTAAGACCTACTCTAAATCTCCTATTAAAATGAAAGTCTGTAGCACCAGACTGTGAAGAAGAAAAGCTGATTTACATTTGCAGTTTTTCAAAGTAGGAAAACAAACAGAAATAGCTTAAACTATTAGAAAACAGGCAGAGAATATGCATTAGAACAGTATCTCATCTTTAGACTCCACTGTCAGCAAGCATCAACTGTATGAGACAAAAATCTGGATGGACAGTTATCACAGCTTTAGTTTTCTGTCTTAAACTATTCTGCACTATAAAGTGTTGATTGCTTAAAAAACATAGTGATGCAAACTATGATTTGTAATTCCTTAATTACGCTACTCCCACACATAAACAGCAGGAAAGAGAGCAGTCAAACTCACAAAAACATTTTCATGATGAAAACTTATCTGTAATCTGTTATATCTACAAACATGAAATGCCATCTATTTTAATGATAGTTATAGTCAAGGCCTTAAGTTTGAATGCTACATGGTGATAAAAAATAAAATATAAAAACAAACAAACAAACAAAAAACTAGCATTAAATTGCCTATTGCATTATTCCTCTAAATTAAAACACAACTTTTGTATAAATGGGCCTTCTGCTTTTTGATACGTTACATTTTGCCTTTTTACTCTCTGGAGTAACTTGCTACCTTTGTTGCTGAATTTTGCCTTATCATGCAATTTCTAGGGTGTTGTAATGCTGCTTATCTTTGAAATCAGGTGTTAGCTGAGAATAAAATAGAAAGCTTGTAACAATTACAATGTGCATTAGAACCTCAAAGATACACAAATAATTCAAAAATACCCTCTGTCTCCTTCAGCAAACATAAAGGACGAAGTGGTCTTAAGATTTAGAAAGCTGATCACAGTTTGTTGTATTGTACAGAGTGGAAAGAGCCCACATGTAGAAACAAGATGGTCATTTCACATTCTTTCATATTGTTTACTACAGCAGGAATCTGAAATGCATATAGGCCTGGCAATTCTTCTTTTTAAAAACCAGATGCAAGTTTCATATTTATACAGCTAATTCAGAAATCAAGAGTCACGTTGTTACCTGGCATCACAGTTCAGAATTCCATTCATCCAGAGACTCAGATTTTACCAAAATATGATGAAAATATTTGTATTCCTTAAGGCAAGCCTTGTTTGATTACCTATCTGTTTAAAAAAAAAAAAAACAAAAAAAAAAAAACAAAACAAAAAAAAAAAAACACAAAAAAAACCCATCTTGTTATCTTGCTATTGAAATACAAATAAAATCTCTCTTGATCTACTGGCAACATGTTTTTAAAGTACTAATATCTGCAGCAGGTTACATAGTTGAAATGTTATGTGGCCACAATATCTCAATTTTAGGTAAACAATTCACAGCTTACAGAATGCTTCAATGTCTGAATAGTTTTTGTTATCCTTCATTTCACCAATTGCACTGATAATTACTATTTCATTGTCAGAGAATAATCAACAGGGAATAATGCAGGCATTGGATGTTATGCTTTTTATTTTGCAGAGCACGTTAATATTATAACATTAGGTTTCAGCTTAGCATATTCTTTTTCTGCTTTTCTTGTTATATAGAGGGAGAAGCACACTGAAATCTGTAATCAGTTCTAGACTTTGCAGTTTAAACAAGTTAGGAATAGGAGAAGCAGGGTACAAATATTTCATTCATATATTGAAACCTGCTACTTCTTCTAAAGAGTGTGAAGTAGGGCAGGGAGAAGCCCAAGAAAAATGAAAACTTTTATCTAAGTGGCTCCTTTAGACTCTTCAGGCTGCCAAGCATAAAAATAAACAAATAATTAAGGGAGGTTGCAATTATTTTGCCTGCCAACCTTGTGCATGTTCTAGAAAGGCTGAACTATAACATCATGGAATTGAATCTCTAATATTCCAGCTCTACAAAAGCATTGCTTAGATAGCTCTGTATACACTCAGAACCACATTTATTTCATTTTTGTCCCTTCAAGTTCAGCTGGGGAACATAGGAAGGGAAAAAGCATGGAGCAGATTTCTAGGCTGGCTTTTTCTGACCAATTCTACCAACTTTGACATAAGCCACACTTTATGATTAACGTAAGAAATTTACCTAAAGAATTCTTCAACAGTTCTGAAAGAATAAAAAGTCAACAAAACAGCCAGTTGCTTTAGGCATAGAGTCAGTTCTGTTCTCCTTAGTTATTTTTCTCTTGAGAGTACATACTAGTTACCCACCATCTTCACTCAGCTCAGAGAAGTAGCGGGACATTTCGCAGCAGGATATAGCTTACTGACCTTGCAGATCATAGCACTGGAGAGCAGCAGTACTGTTCTTTTTGGAAAGCCTTCAAAGCTTCCCAAAGCAGTTTTGCAGAATCCAGACCCACATGTGTGAAGCTCTGCAGAATTTGGACTTTAACACAATCTGCACCAATGGCCATGTTTGTACTGCTTCTGTTTAAAAAAACAAGAACAAAGGAATAGCAAACTAAGAAGCAAAGCATTCTCTACCAGAAATTCTAAGCAGAAACTGCACAACAGCCAGCGATCAGAGGTATTTTCCTTTACTATTTTTTATGTAAGGTTTAAAGAAAAAAGGAAGAGCAAAATTGAACTTTATACTACAAGACAGAGCAAATATAAAGCACTAGCACTCTAGAGAGTTAGGATTACATAAGCTGCTTAGTACTCTTTTTGAGGAAGGAAAGATAGCTATCTTGAAGGCAACTTCAAGATACATTTTCATTGTCATCAATGTTATGGGTTTTTCCAAGTAAAGCTCTGCAATGAAATTTTCTGCCAAAATATATTAGGAAATAAATGGAGTGGAAAAAGAAGGAGATAGTTATAGAGTTTTTCCTTCAGTGTGTTATTCTTCAAAGACCATTTGCGACCTCTCCATTTTAATCTGAGATGCCAAAAGGTGTTTGCTCACACTGCACCCACTCAAGTTTATGTGGAGAAACAATAGGTGTCTGGGGTACAAGTGAATACAGTTATGTAAGCAAGTCACAGGGTTGTTTTGACATTTAACTGAAGGTGAAACTTCTCAAAAACACAATCCTATTAATTGCTGAAAGCTTAGCATCTCATCACCAATACTGTCTAAAAGCTCCTAGTAGCTTTTGCAGTCAGAGCATAATATCAATTATAAGTGTGAAAGAAAAATCACAAAACTTCAAGTCAAGTCACATAATCACCTAGAAAACATTAATTCACCTCACCTCCTACTGTTGCCTCTTAGTTTATGCCTTGATGACCTTAATTGTGAAAACGCAAATGAAACAGATGTAGCCTGCAGCATGCCCTGAAAACTGAGAGTAAGAAATCATACCGCACAGACAAGGGAAGGGGCACCTGGTGAGCAGAATCCTGTCCTGAGCATCCCAAAAGAAAGTGGAAATCCTTCCTCCAGCAACATCCCAGAGCAAGCAATACTAGAAGACTTACCTTACTGGATTTAAAACAGACATTTTAGACATACTGACATATTTTTATCAATTGCTGGTTACTAAAGCAAAGCATTATAGTTTTTCTGCATATTTGGAGGAATTTATGGTTAAGAAAACTTTTCATTCACCAAGTAAAAAAAAAAAATAAAAAAATAATCAAGCAACAAATGACATAACAGGGAAAAGTATAAAATGACAGACCCAGTACAGCTGAACAACTCCATATACTACTTCTAAAACAACGTCGCCTTATGATAAACAGATTGTCAACTTTTTCATTCATTATCATACTATCAGAATATTAACCTACAGTAAATGATATGCTTGAGCTTTCACTTTAACAGAATACTTAGCTGGTTTTTTAGAAGGTCATAGAAATGAGAATTAAAAATAAATAAATAAATAAAATTTGTAGAACCAATTCTACCAAGAGTATTTTAGCTTTCAAATTGTCTACACAGATTAATAAAAGCTCAAGCATCATCATTTAATGATTTTTCCACATGATCTGTTATCTTCATGTCACTTTTTCTTCACCTTTTCCCCTCTATTACTCTTCAATTTATCAGTTAAAAAACAAACAAAACTACAAAAAGATTATTTGTTAGCAAGCCACTACCTATAATTTCCAAAAGATATTTAATATATATGTAACCCATTCCAAAAACTGCCAGCTTACCTATATGACTTGTTTCTCACAACCCATGAAACCTGTGTCCCTTTAACTATCTTAATTCTCAGGTAACTGATAATGAAAGCCATCTGAAGTTCTATTTCCCATAGATTGCCATCTCTAAAAGGAAAATCTCTTCTGAAGTAGATTTGGTACAGTAACACTGATCCAGGAAATCACAGAATCTTGCTGATATGTTCCACCACTATTTTTAACTTTTCAGAAATATAAAAATGGAAAACTCAGGATGGAGAATTTTGATGATATAGTGCTGCTGATTAGGGATACTATCCTTGCTCAGAAGTTGAAATTAATTAATAAACAGAGAATATACATCTTTTTGGTTGGTATATAAAGACTCAGTCCCAGTGTTGTTTTAGTGCCCAACATTTCAATGAGCCACTTGCAAGGTTAAACTGTAATTATGTTACCATGGTAACATTGTTGATGTAGGAGTTATGTAAATATAAAAAGATTGGTCTTTAAAGCCAATAAGAATCAGGCACCTAATGTACTAATTACTGTGATTAGGAAACATTTGAAAAATTTACACAAATTAAGATAAAAGGCTTATTTAAGGGAATTAATGTTTGGAGCTACATTTGGCCAGGAAATGGTTCATCAGATCTTCCCTTTCTACAGGTGATCTTATGAGTTCTATGTAGATGAAAACACAACTAGTTAAATTACAGCCACTTATTTAGCTTTAATTAAATCTGAAATTTATCTGGCCCTTTGGATGTTACCCAGTTGAGGAACAAATGGAAGAAGCAGAGGCAGGAAAAAAGAGGCAATTTGTTTTTCCCCTGAAAACTCTCACAGTTAGGAGGGCCTCAGAGCCTCACATGAAGGACAAGATTCGATTCTACAGAAAAAGCACTCAGTCAATACTGTATTGCTTCAGAATTCCAAAGGAAATTCAGGATATGTTTAGTCAACAATAATAATAGGCTAAGAGAGATAAGTAAACAGTTTAAACAGAAATCATTTTTAAAAGCTGTATTGGGTAAGCTGAATTGCTTTCATGGTCTGTAAATACAGAACTTATTTATGAGAGTCAGAAAAAGACTGAATACAATTGTACAATACTTAAATTTTTCATAAAGAAAAACAATATATTACAAGGATTAAGAAATGATCTGCAGTTAGTATTTTGAAACACCCTCTCATTGTTGAATAAGGATTGTAATTGAACCTACTCACTATTCCAGAGCATCACAGATTCAAAGAGTTGGGATGAATTTGTGCTTGACTCCTGAAAGACCAAGTAGTTTTAACTGTTGCTCAGAAGGCAAGTGAAGCTGATTTCAATACACTATTTTTTTTTTCCTCATTGTATGTAGTTTTTCTTTAATTTTCATGCATTAAAAACATGAAGAAACTGAGACACAAAATGTGTCATATTCTTTAAGACCATGAATATGTATAATGAGTTTGAGATTTTCTGGAGTTTTACATGTTAAAATTACACAGCTAGATTGCCTTAGAGTCCTAGTCAAACTAACTCTCTCCCTTCTGAATGCAAAAAATAAATCCATTTCATTAAGAAAAAGTACCATAATAAGAGAAGTTGCACTTGGACAGTCAATGCCTTTCATAACTTCCTGCTTGCTCCACAGGTTTCTGGTCCAAATAGCAAGCTAGATAGAAAATAGACCACAGGGAATATGAAGACAGGAAGCATCGATATCTCCAGAAGAAAACAAGGGTCTTCCAATATTTCACTGCTGAGTGTGCAACTGCATTAGAAGTGCTAAGATAAATTTGGGGTCACCTGTTTGAAACATAAATTGGCTTCAGCTGTTTTGATCAGTCTGCTGTAGTCTGAATTTAAGAGTAGCTGTGTGGTTACTATAAAGCTGAAGGAAAATATCTTGCTATGCTGTATTATAAATATGTGGTTGATATCAATATCTTTCAAGAATATTAACTAATTGTCATGGAAGGGGAGATGCTGTTGAAGCTAGATTTTGGAATCAAGTAAATATTTTGTATAAGGCAACAACAGATCTTTGAAGTTATTTCTAATATTTTTTTTCTAATTTCTAATAAATAGGATCTTGTATTTAAAAAAAAAAAAAAAAAAAAAAAAAAAAAGAATGGATTGTGCCATGAGTCACGTCAGGTCATACATTATAGCCTAAAATTTCTATGAGTAGATCCACACTGTCATCTCTGAAAAATGTGGCAAAAAACCTCTGAAATAGGAAAGATAAACACACCAACAAAATAACATTACTTATAAGTCTGTTGTGGAAGTGCTGACCAAAAGGAAATCTTGCAGATATTACCTGTAAGCTGCAATATAAATCCTAGACACTTTCCCCAATTTTATGGTATAGATTATAATGCAAATTCAGTGTGTAACATTCTAAAGAATGTTCCTGAATGTGAAAACACTAGAGAATGCCAAGGGATTCAGTCTAAAATAGCATTTGACTGTTATACAAGAGAAGTTATAATTGCTGCTCTGAAATGCATGTCAAAGAGAGTCTGCTCTATAAATATATTTCTAAATTAGTTTTAGGTTATACATGAAAAACTGAACTGACATTACTGTTAGAAGGGAAAGCTTACAGTAAATAAATATTAAAAATATAACTAAATGCATAAGCTAGCAACACTGGAAAACTGTGTCCAGTTCTGGGGCCCCCAACAGAAGAAGGGCATGGAGCTGTTAGGTCAGGTCCAGAGGAGAGCCACAAAGATGATCAAAGGGCTGGAGCATCTCTCTTATGAGGATAGGCTAAGAGAGCTGTGGCTGGAGAAGGCTCTGAGGAGACCTGAACAGATCTGGTATTCCAGTATCTGAAGGGGGCCTAAGGAAAGCTGGGGAGGGAGTTTTTAGAAGGGTAGGTAGCAACAGGACAAGGCGAAATTGATTTAAACTGGAGGACTGTAGATTTAGATTTACATATTAAGGAGAAATTCTTTCCTGTGAGGGTGGCAAGATGCTGGAATGTGTTGCCCAGTGAGGTCGTGGATACCCCCACATCTATGGGTGTTCAAGGCCAGGCTGGATGGAGCTGTGAGCAATCTGATCTTGGTGGAGGCATCCCTACCTATAGCCTTGCGGGGGGGTCTGGAACTAGATGATCTTAAATGGCCCTTCCAACCCAAATCATTCTATTAAAACACAGTAACAACACCAAAAAGTAATGGCAAAGCAAGGGCTCTATCCTTTCTACACCATATGGTCTTAAACATTTAGCAGGAGGATAATAAAATACCCTGCTTAAAAATAAAAAAATAAAAAAAATCTAGTCAAATGGTGATTTGAATGATTACACAGTCTCATTAATGCTTCAGTGTCCAGATTATCAACTCTTCTTTCCCTCTTCTGCATATTAGGCAGAGAATACATATGAGACATGCATCATTAAAAGTCTAAAAAACTCCAGTTTTGAATAGATGATGAAAAATAATTTGAGATTAACATAGTGTAAAAAAAATACAACTCAACTGAAGTTCTGGTTTTTAAACAGTGAAGCATCTGAGTTCGGAAGGCAGAGGTAGGAACTGGCAACAGAACATTCCAAAAGATTTCAGGTTGAAAGAACTGATGAAGTGTGAAAGTTTTACAGTAAAAGCTAGTCCCAGATTTGTGCTTTGTAACAATTTTGCATGCACTTAAAAAAAAAAAAAAATCTATATAAACTGATCTACTACACTGGCATACACTGAACTTTTTCTTATAGAATAATAGAATGGCTTGGGTTGGATGGGCCCTCTAAGATCACATAATTCCAATCCCCCTGTTATGGACAGGTTGTTCTCCTTTGAGACCAGGTTGCTCAGAACCCCATCCAGCCTGGCCTTGAATGCTTCCAGGTTATATTTGTTTGTATATTGACCTATTCTCAGATTTGTTTCTTAGATCAATTACAACATAAACTGATCAACAAAAAAGAAAAAAAAAAGAAAAAAAAATTAAGACAGAGACTAAGACCTTGATACATTTTCCAAGATAAAGAAAAAAATAATGCTATTTTTAAAACCAAACAGCATAAAACATCCACCTAGAATAAATCCCTATTCCAAGTACTCATTGCCATGCTATAGAATTATAGAATCAGAGTCACTGCCATCCAAAAAGACCTCCGAGATCATCCAATCCAATTATCAGCCCATCATCACTACGACCACTAAACAATGTAGCTCAGTGCGACATCTAACCTCTTCTTGAACACCTCCAGACGCAGCAACTCCATGACCTCCCTAGGCAGCCTGTTCCAATGCACTGAGTCTTTCTGATGAAAAATTTCTCCTAACATTAAACTTCAACTTCCCCTGGCAGAACTTGAGGCCATTACTTCTAATCTTATCACTGTTACCTGTGAGAAGAGACTGACTAAGTCCACCTCCACACAACATCCTTTCAGGTCTTTGTAGAGAGTGATAAGGTCTACCCTGAGCTGCTTCTTCTCCAGAAGAAATAATCCCAGTTCCCTCTGCAGGTCCTCAGAAGACTTGCTACATTCTGAATTTTCTTCTCTTTTTGAATCTGGACTTTCTTTTTAGAAGTATGAGGAGAAAAACAAACAAACAAACAAACAAACAAAAAACTATAAAGTAAGAACTAACCTCTCTTCTGATACTTTACTCCCTTGAATCTGAAGAACATACATTACATGTATTCAAGTCACGGTTACTATATATATGCCTGAGCACCAATACAAGCAAGTTAATTTTCACAGAAGTTGAATTTTCACCAAGGCTTTGATATCTGAAATCATTCTAGGAGTTTTGTACAAGGAATGTATTCCTATTGAAATAGTTTACAGTAAACCACATAACATTAATATTTGCTTAACAGAGAGGACAAGATTTAAGGACAGAACAATAGACTATACCAGATTCTTCACACATACACTTTCATTTTATTCAATTCCTCCACATAAAATAGTCCCTGAACTATATCTTTCTTTCTAAACCATCAAGAGAGTTCCTTCCAACTTTTCAATGCAGGCTCAAAATACTTTTATCTTTTTCCTTGTCAAATCTATAGAGAAAAGAAAATGATTAAATGTCTTTTGAATTAATAAAAGTATTTCCTAAAAAGACTTCTAATCACAGATGGAAGAACAACTGTTTGGTGAGGATGTGTGCGAGAAACTGATAAAACACTTTCAGAACTCTTTTGGCAAATGGATAAGATAATTGGAAACTTTTGAACAAATGATTACTTCCTTGAAGTATAAACTGACAAATTAATTATTGCATTAGATGTACATAATTCAACTTTTTTAATATTTATTTGTTGATGAGTCCCCAAATGTAGGTTTTCTCCTTAGTCTCAAATAATAACATTATCAAAACTCAATTTGATTTTTTTCATATAATCCTCTATTTTATGTGCACTGCTTGAAAAGCAAACAAAACTTTTTTTCCATTTTGTCTCAGTAATAAAACAAATAGAAACATAGATAGATGCACAGTTCTATGGTAGGAAGTCATATAAGCATATCCAAGCAGATTTTTTTGGAACAAATTTGTTATTTCTTCTGCTTAAAGAGAACCTATTATAGTTTTGGCAACATACAAGGTAGACCTACAGCTAAAACAATGTGACTTTGTCTCATAAAGAAACCAAGGCTGTTTCAAGTATTATTTGTTTAGAAGTTTTGCCAAGGCTGTTTTGTCTAAGCCATTCCCATTGCATGATGACTTACTTCCAGTACTTAAAAGGGTAGGAAACTTCTCCATGAGGTACAGTTTGGAAAATTTATTGGTATGATACTTACTTGCAGAGAAGGAAAGAAAAGAATAAAAGTGAGAAAACTCATGAATCAAGTTCATGTTGATACAGGGTATATTTTTTTCTGTGTGGCAGCAGAGCTGATCTTGATGCCAATTTGTAAAATAAATGAGAAGCATTGGTGTTAGGTACTAACGTCATGGAGTCCAACTTCTAGCTCACACAAATTCAAACAGTATATCTGAGAGCATGTTCCAGGCTTGGTGCTGTGACCACTGCCTTGCATAGCCTGTTCCAGTGCCCACCAACCACCCCTCTGGCAAAGAACCTTCTCCTAAAACCCAACCTGATCCACCCAATACAGTTCCATACCATCCCCTTGGGTCCTGTGACTGTTTCCAGAGAGAAGAAATCAGCATCTGCTGCTCCTCTTGCCCATTCTTCTGTTCTAACTTTTTTAGAAGACATTATATTTTAAATACATTTCCTGTTATAAGAGATTAGACTTATCTGTATTTTATGAAAACAACAGCATCAAAATTACTTTGACTTTAGAAGTGACAGAGAAATAGACGAAATAACTTCTAGCAGGACCAGAATTATCTTACCTTCCATCTTTCACATCATTTGAATAAAATATAGTTTTCCCAGCATTTAGTGTCAATCTATTGGCAAAAACTGTTCTCAGTAGTATTCTAAGCTCTATAGCAGAAATCAAGGCAGACAAAATCTGTTTTTTAGTACACACATTAAAAGAGTAAGAACAACTTCACAATATAACAAAATGCAATAAACTCTCTTCCCTTTAGTACTTCAGGTCTACCTTGCAGAAGTGTATGCAACCGTGCAATTTTTGTATCATTTAGTGATTTCCATTCAGGACACTACCATCATCTGTGAAAGCCTTGAGACTGTCAAACACATATAAATTAGGTCTGAATGTGTGGGCTTTTTTCTCTCAAAGTGAAGACAATCTACGTGTCATTAACCGCTGTGCATCATCAACCACACCAGCAATTTGTAGCTATTCCCTCATATGAGGTAAAAGCAGATGGGTACTTTATATCACTGATGTCAACGACTAGCTCTGTTTCCAATCTGTAATTGTCAGCCAGGTCATCTTGGGTTTTGAAAAATGACACAGCATTAAATAACTGACTTTATAAGCTGAATCCAGAGTTTTAGTCAGCATCATTTAAGTTTAAACAGTAGCTCTTGAATTTCATACAGCACCTTCTGCTGCAGTCTCTTTCAATACCTATTACCATGAAATGCCAAAGTAGGTAGTAGCCTACATTATAACATTGCAGTTGCCTTTCTGTATGTAATTTTCCTCATAGCTGTTTAACATGCAATTATTATTAAACCATTGCATTCTGGTGGAACCCACATCCTCATTTTGTCCTCATAAATCCTTTCGTTAAGAGACTTAGAGTGTACTTAAACTAATTTTTGTCCTCAAGAATTTGGAGTCTAAACACAAAGTATGCAAACAAGCTCATATGAATGGAAAAATATTCTCAAGTGGAAGAGAAAGATCATTAAAACTAAGTTTCTTAATAAGCACAATGCTCAGCAGTAAGTCCTTTCAGAACTGACTCCTAAATCCTGACCTTAATAATGAGAATATTTTAATGACAGTTAATGACATTTTTCCAGCTGACTTCAAAGAGATTGGGATTTTACCTTCTGAATCCAGATCATGTAGAAATCTGATCTGCATTTCAAATACAGAATGTAATTGTCATCAAGTATTGTTGCATGGATTTTACAGAATAAACTCCCAGTAGGTGGCTGTAATTTCATCTTTATTTCTTTGTTTCTTCTTGCACTTGTTTACTTCTATGGTATGGCTTGAGAGGAAATAAAACGCTGACTGAATTAGAATCACAGAATTGCCTGGATTGAAAAGGACCACAAAGATCATCTAGTTTCAAGCCCCCTGCCACAGGCAGGGTTACCAACCACTAGACCAGGCTACCCAAAGCTGCAACTAGACTTGCCTTGAACACCTCCAGGGATGGGGCATCCACAGCCTCTCTGGGCAATCTGTTCCAGTGTAACATTACCCTTTGAGTGAAAAACTTCCTCCTAATAACCAACCTAGATCTTCCCTGTCTTACTTTAAAACAATTCCCCCTTGTCCTATCACTATCCACTCATAAACAGTCTTTCCTCTTCCTATTTATACATTCCCTTCAAATACTGGAAGACCACAATGAGGTCTCCCTGGAACCTTACCCAAGTTAAACAAGCCCAGTTCCCTCAACCTTTCATCATAGGAGAGGTGCTTCAACTCTCTGATGGTGGTCCTCCTCTCGACCACCCAAAGAGCTCTGCGTCTTTTTTGTGCTGGGGACCCTAGACCTGGACTCAGTACTCCAAATGAAGCCTCACAAGAGTTGAGTAGAGGGAGACAAGCACTTCCCTCTCACTGCTGGCTGCTCCTTTCTTAACGCAGCCCAGAACATAGTTAGCCTTCCAGGCTGCAAGTGCACACTGCTGGCTCATATCCAGATTCTCATCTACCAGGACCCCCTAATTCTTCTCTGCAGGACTGCTCTCAAAGGGTTGTTCTCCCACTCTGTATTAAGACCTGGGATTGCCCTGGCCCAAGTACAACACCTTTCACTTGGTCTTGAACCTCAGGTCTCTCTGGATGGCTTTCCTTCCCCCCCAGGCTCTACCAAAACCATTCAGTCTCAGTAGGCGTACAGTTGTACACTTGAACAATCAATAGGTAAACAGAGGTTTAAACAGATGTTTTATAAAGAAAGATTATCATGATGGAAAGATCATCTATAATAAACAGAAATACTCACTGATGTGGAAAGCTTGCAGTGAACTCCACAAAGGAACAATCTCCAGAGAAAGGGAACTATCCACAATGGCAGTCATCCCTTAAATGGGATCTAGGAGAAGTGGAGCCAGGGTCCACCCTTTCTGGTAGCAAAGCTGAATTACCTTCACCTGTGCTCCCGCAGCTGACTCATTGCTTGCCTCAGGTGGTCAATCAGAGGTTTAGGCTGTGATCAACAGTTTAACACACAGAAGGTTTTAAGAGACTTGAGTTAATTTGAAGGTTTTGTCATAGCAACTCTCCTTAGAGGCTACTGAGTTCTGGTCTTCACTCTTTTAGGTCTCCTTTAAAATACCAACCTGCTTGACTCTCCATCTGCAATACAAGATTATTCATTTTCTGCTCATATGGACAGCTTACTCCTGGTAATGCTATATATCCTAATAAATTGTTTGGTGGCCCTGTCAGGCAGGGGGTTGGGGTTAGAGCTTCATGATCCTTGAGGTCCCTTCCAACCCAGGTCATTCTGTGATTCTGTGAAATTGTCCTTTTTCTTCCCTTTATCACCTAGAAAGTAAACTTTACTAGTATTGCTACAATACAAGGTCATCATAAATGATGAGGAGGAAAAATAAGTTCACTCTTATTAGGTGACTCAGTTCACTCTCTGTGAGACACTGACACTCAGATTTCAGTACTCTGCCTGAAGCCTGTGGGTTCACAAACCCAAAGAAAAAGAAAAAAACAAAACAAAACAAATCACAACACACAATGGCTTAATTTGTCATGCTCCATATCCCTTAGATTTCAATCATGCATCCCTGTTTTTAATTGTAGTAATTGCTGTCTAACACAGGGAAAATTTGGAGAAAAGAACACACTTTGGCATATGGATTTTAAAAGCACATTCAGAGACCCTTGAAGCTTATCCAGAGTAAGCTACCTCTGATTTTTTGTTTTGTTTTGAAATTCCCATTGTTGGCTCAAACCTAAGAGCTGACTCAGAAGCCATACAGCACGTGAGATCAAATTTGACTTCCCTTCTCTTACAAAGACAGACTACTGATATTGCTAGTGTCAATGATGAAGTATTCTTATTGGGAGCATAAGTCTAGCAAATGGCTAGGATTTCTATCTGAAGAATTAGAGGTCTTATTAGCTTTTCTGCATTTGCAATTCAAATAAGTTCATACTTATTTTGCTTATAAACTAGCTGTGATTGTGTTGCCTGATCTTTTGCAAATATAACTTGAGAAATTTCACTGATTTAATTTAAAAAATGCAAAATGATATTCCTTTCTAGGGCACATAATGTTTGTTCAAGTTATGAAATAGCTTGCAAGTATATACCAAGCTGTCTTCTCAAGTAGACTGACAAATAATTCTCATGAATCAAGCTAACATTTAATCTCAAATTAAACTCAGATTTGTTAGAAGATAAAAAAAAATAACACTTTGAATACAAAATTGTGCTTGAAATGTTTTATTTTTCACTTGACACACATTGTGACATTTTAAACCAGCTTTCAAGTATTTTGAAAAAACTGTAGGACAAATGTTTTCACTTGATTAGTTTTTGTAATCACACTTACATTAACATAATTCTCTAGCAGAAGGAATCTGCATAATGTTCCTGTAAGAGATAAGGATGTGAGGTAAAAGGTTTGCAAGCAGACTATCAACACTGATATTAATAGTTCTTGCAAATTAAATGATCACATAAGAAAATATAGCATATAATGTAATTGTACTTAACACTTTGATTCTATAAATAATATATAAGTTTTAGTTCAGAATAAATATGAACGCATTAGTTCAGTAATCTCTGAATTCACAAATTGCAAATGTTGTCATGTTCAGCTGCTTACATTAAGCCTAATTCTTATTTGTACATGATATAAACATTAAGTAAAATTAAAGCAATAAGGCTACAGTAAAAAGTGTCTTCAAAGATGTTTTCTATGAGTGTGGTAGTCATATCACATTCAGAAAGCATTTACCATCAATCAATAATATCTGTGTTCGTCTACTCATGAAACAAAAATATTAATTTCGAGCCCCTCCTCAGCCCCTCCTCAGCCCCTCCTCATAGGGCTGATTTTCCAAGCCCTTCACAAGCCTTGTTGACTTTCTTTGGACCTGCTCCAGCACCTCCATGTCCTTTTTGTACTGAGGTGCCCCAAACTGAAAACAGTACTAGAGGTGAGGCCTCACCAATGCCGAGTATGGGGGCACAAGGATGTCCCTGGTCCTGCTCACCACACCATTCCTGATACAAGCCAGGATGCCATTGGCCTTCATGGCCACCTGGGCACACTTCTGGCTCATATTCAGCTGACTGTCCATCAGCACACCAAGGTCCCTTTCCATCAGGCAGCTTTCCAGCCACACCTCCCCAAGCCTGTAGGGTTGCCTGGGGTTGTTGTGATCAAAATGCAGGACCCAAAATGAGAATAGAATAGAAAATGAGTTCATAATAAAGTTCACAAATTAAAAGGTAAATTGCATGTTAATTTGATTTTGAATTTATTTCAAAAGCACAGATATTTTCATAGGTGTTTCTGTATTGAATGGCTCATAGTCCACATAGTCAAGAATAAATTCTAAAATTAACTTTATCTTGAAAAGTTGGGATCCCAGTGGGATTTGCCAAAGGGTGCAATTTTCTGGCATTCCTTTTAATGCTTATTTGCTTGCTTTTTATGCACACTAGTTCAACAGATATCTTGTTTCTGAATTTTATACAAATGAAGATGTATTGATCTTTTTCTGAAAAAGCTACAGGCTCTCCTGAATATATATTTTTTCTCATTTTAGTCTTTTTTTTTTTTTATACACCAAGTAGCTGCTCCAGTTGTGTTAAACATAAATATCTGCTTTTGCTATGAAAGCTGCCAACTTACTGATTTATTGCTACTAGCAGAGTCTTGTTAATATCAACACAGAAATATGAATAATTATCAACTAACGGAATTCATCTTTGCATGGAAGCTGAAACCATCTTTACACTATCTGAGCACACATGGCTTTCCATCAAAGGCAAAGAAGTGGCTGCTGATTTGGGGCTAATGATACGAAGGGTACAGGGACATATACAAGGTTGGATTTTCACATTATGTGAACTGTTGAGGAAGACCAGGCTACAGAGCACTTGTGATTCAATTTCCACCTCTCACAGAGCACTGAAATAAAGAGATCCACTAATGCACTTCAGAGGCAGAGACCAGAAATGGAAAAGACAGAAAAAAGCTATTGCTCGTCACACAAGAACAACAGCAACAAAGACAGATAATCTCCTCTGAAATAATTAAGGATAACTATGTGTTTCTGTAACCATCCAAAATGTGATAGCACACAACGGGGAGGCTTATTCTTACCTTGATCTCCTTAATAGCTCTTCTATAATAAGTGAACATAACAAACTGCAATAAGTTGTCTTCTAAGCAGTTCTGCTCAGGGCATACTCTCAGCAAGAAAATAAAAGGCCTTTCAACTAATTTCATTTTAGAAAACTGACCGCTGTTCAGATAGGTTTTGGTTAGTGGCATATTAATTTAAACAAGTTCTTAAAAGGATTTATTACTCTTTTTAATACATACTCCAACTATTTTTCAAAACTCTGGGAGTTCTTGTGATATTAATAGCAAATTAAAATAAATGAATTAGCAGTGTCAAAGCAAGAAAATTTTATTAAATTAATTTAATAATCTTAAACATTGGGGAAATCTTAGAACAAGGGAAATAGACCAAACTCTGTCAAACCTCAGTACTTAGTCTGACATTAAAATTGCCACAGTAGGCTTAATTTCTGGTGTTTCTCAGTTCATTAACTTTTTCCCTGTGTGCTTTGTTGTACATACTGGACCATACATCATTTGAAGCTGTATCTGTTATTCTAAATGTAATTGCAGTATTTTCTCTATTTTCTACTTTAGGAATTGTTACAGTGTTCACCTTTTTTGTATTACAGTATTGGATGCTTTATCATAGTATCATAGTAGTATCATAGTATCGTGCGAGTTGGAAGGGACCTTAGAGATCATCGAGTCCAACTCCCGGGTTTCGAGCCCCCTGTGTAGCAAAGCGGCACTTCTACCCCTGCGCCACAGGGGGGGGATTCGAACCCGGGCCCTCCAGTGCCGCAGGCAGCAGCTTAAACCACTGCACCACTGGGGGCACTGGTTTATCTAACCAAGCAAGGCAGTGGAACATTGTGAAGTGATTCATCTTACCTTATTCTTCTTACTTAGCATGTGTTTGTATTTAACCTTACCATCCTACACATACCCGGGACAATTAAGATGTCTAATCTGCATAAAAGTCCTGTGATGATTCACTTCCATAACTTAGTTTAAATTTTGCACATCTTATCCATAATGCTTTGCTATATTCTGTTCAATTAATCAGCTGAGCAAGCATCTAATCCATTCAAAACAAACACCATTAAAACTACAGTTGAGACCTTCAAACTCCTCTCTAGCCAAGAAAGTAAAGAAGAAAGTAAATATTACTCATATCTACTGGGGGGCTGCAGGCCAATCAGACTCACCTTGATCCCCTAAGAAATGATAGAAAAGCTGATCTGAAAACCATTTCCAGAGGAAACACAAGAAAACTGTTGGGAGTAGTCAGCATGGATTCACCAGGGGAAAGTCATACTTGCCTGTGCGGATAAACTCCTACAAAGGAGCAACCAGTCTGAGCAATGGAGGGAGAGAAGTAGATATTCTCTTTCTGAACATCAGTAAGTCCTTTGACACTGCCCCGTATGTAATCCTGAAGAGCAAAGTCATGCACCTGAGGGGGAGCATACCAAGCATCAGGACATGCTGGGGGCCCCCAGCTGGAAATCATCTGTGTATAAAAGGATTTAGGAATCCTGGCAGACACCAAGTTGAACATGAGCCAGCAACATACCCTTGCTTCTAAGAAGGCGAACAGTAGTCTTGGCTGCATTAAGTAGAGTATTACCAGCAGTTCAAGAGTAATCCTCCCCCTCTATTCTGCATTGGTGTGGCTACATCTACAGTACTGTGACATTTCTGAGCCTCTTCTGCGAGTGACATATTGGAGAGAATCCAATAGAGGTCCACTAAGATGATAGAGAGACTGGAGAACTTCTCCTTTTGAGGAGAAGCTGAGAGAGCAGAACTGTTCAGACTGGAGAGCTTGGTGAGAATCTTATCAGTGTTTAAAAATACCTGGCAGGAGAGTGCAAAGTTGGATCCAGGCTCTACTCAGTAGTGCACAGCGATGGGCACAGGTGGTAGTGGGAAGCCTGAACACAGGATGTTCTGCCTAAACATCAGGAATCACTTATGTGCTGTGCAGGTGACAAAGCACTGGTACATACTACCCAGAGGAGTAGTGGAGTCTCTTTTGGAGATTTCCCAAAGCCACCTGGGCATGGGCCTGGGCAGCCTGCTCTGGGTGGCCCACCTGTAGCTGGGGTTGAGCCAGATAGACACTGAGACATTCTGACTCAGACATTCTGGGATTCCGTGAAGATAAGCAATTCTTTCACAGAAAGTTACATCTTCTGAAGTGCTAGGGAAACTTTGAGGAGAGTCCCTTAAGATTCAAGTACCAATGGAGTCAGAATCTTTCAATTTCTCTCTTCAGTAATTCTCTCTACAGTAATTTTCTCTCTTTCTTGTAATTAAATTTTGTTAACCTTCTCTTTTTCAATGACTAGGAGCAGTGTGAAGGAGTAAAGAGATCCATTCAGCAGTTGTGCCTGCCTGCATCTTCTCTTTTTCTAACCAATGTATTCAATTGTGCTCCAATCCCTCAATCCTCTTCAGTTTCCTGTACAATATTAAGAGGGAGTTGAACAACATGACCTTTAAAGGTTTCTACTACTCAAACAATTCTATGACTCTGTGATACAAAGGTGTGCCACAAATAGGCATACTGCCATTCCAGCAGTGAAAACAAGCTGTAATCAGAGCATTTGACTCAGCACGAGAAAGACAGAGGAATGGAGACAGAATATACTCACATAAGTCACTTCAAGAAATACATCTGTGGAAAAAAACTGAATGATCTTTACCCTTTCCAGTGTGATGTTCATGTCCCAAACTCCTGGGATCTCTAATTCCTTTTTCAGCAAAACATAGCTTTCAGACTCTGCTGTGTGGAGAATGCCCATTAATGCTACTGAGTTTGGTACCATGCTGTGTTTAAATGTGGAGCCTAACTGCAGGGTACTTGAAAAAGTGTAGCACCTGGCACTGCTAAGATGCAAACCTTGGAGAATTTTCATCCAAGGGAATTGATCCAATAAAAGGACTGCAATTCTGCTCATCTGACATATGTACATGTGATTCCTGTTAAGACAAATATGCTGTTTGAGAAGAGTTTTAATTCCCTGTGGATATTAGAAGTCTGTACTACACGAGTTCTTTTTCTTTACCAATAATTTTAAATGTAGTTGCCTTTTTTGTTGTTGTTCAAATTTTGTAGAATATTTAACACTCTGTCTGAAAATTTTCCTGCAACTGAGCTATAAATAAACGTATTGTCTTAAAGAGATAGTAATCTCAGCATTTAGTTTTCTTTCATTTACTTTGGAATAAATTTATAGTAAAACAAATTATATTTATATCAAATTATATTAACAAAATTACCCTATAGAAGTCAGTAAGCTTATTATTTATGACATTTTTCCATGTTTCTTTTTTGTTCAGAAAAAAAAAGAAAAAAAAAAAAAAGAAAAAAAAAAAGAAAAAAGTACTGCATCATCCTTCTAGGGAAGAACATATATTCTACAAAAATATCAAAATTCCAAGTACCAGATTTTTCCTTTGCTCCCCTTTTACTGCCAGTTCACTTCAGTATTGCCTTTAATTTGTCTTTGTTTTCAAACTTAATAACTGTAGCTTTTTTCTAAATGAATATTTTTGTTTGCTAGAGAGGACTAAGTTTTTAGCATATTAACATACTTAATACATGACAGCAGCTAGTGGCTGGTAAAGAGAAATTACTGAAAATAAACTAAAGCCATCAAGCTGGCTTTCTGCTAAAGGAGAGAATATAGAGAAGTTACATCTTTCCTTGTATCTTACAGACAAAGAAACCTACAAATGCAATGGCATATGTCTAAAATGGGCACAATGAAAACATCGTTCCAAATGAATTTTGAAGTAATTGAAGGCACTGTTTTCAGAACTACACAATCTTCTGGTCTAATTGAGCCAACCGATGATAATCACTACCCATCTGCTTCCTTCAAACTCCCATTTAAGGATGTCAGAACACTTCAGCTGCACTATGTTGAAGTTACTAAGGCAACCAGTGTGTGAAGCAGGCAGAAACCATGTTTATTCACCTTATTACATTCCTCTTTCAAAGCAACCCTGTAAAATGATGCATCTAAAAAGCTACACTTTTATACCCAAGGAACTTCTTAAAAGATCTTTCTTACTTTTCTTCTTCTCTTTCTTTTCTTTAAAACAACAACAACAAACAAACAAAAAAAAAATGTTCACAAAAAAAAAAAAAAAAAAAGGAACATGAATTTCATAACAACCCTGATAGAAGTATGATACAAGGTAATAGGAAATATTCCAGGCAAATTATCAACATGTCCAAGTCTACAGCAAACACAAAAGTTCTCTCAAAATATGAGCCCCTCATAGTAGGTTGAAACAACACTGATTTGTCTCCTATGTATAAAGTTTCTCCCACGCTCACCAGACGATGCCAGTGTGAACTCCCATGTCACTGTCAGACTACTCTGTGATGTGTGACCCAGCGGTGCATTACATAAGTCCTAGGTTTGGATGTCCTACCTTATTTTGAATTTGGCAGAAACTAAGCCCTATCCTCTTCTTCAGTCTCCTTCAAGAAAGAAAGGAAAGTAATTTGTATTAAAATATCACAGCTTAGTTTCTGCTAAGTGTAGTTCAAGTTGTAAATTCTTCCGGTGGCACAGTGGTATAAGTTGCTGCTTGCAACACCAGAGGCCCGGGGTTCGAATCCCCCCTGTGGCGTAAGTGGCAGAAATGCTGCTCTGCTACACAGAGGGCTTGAATCCCGGGAGTTGGACTCGATGATCTCTAAGGTCCCTTCCAGCTCGCACGATACTGTGATACTGTGAAGGCAAAAGTGCAAGGTATTGCAGGGCTTGACACTACCTGACAATAAACCTATTCCATTTCATTCAGCAACATATGTAAATTTTAAGCCCCGATCTCTAATTCATTTGGCATTACAAATACAAAATTTCCTCTTACTACTTTCACCAAGTGCAAAAACAATTAGACATCTGTGAAGGAATCCAGTCTCTGAGGTTAGTAGGGGTGAATATTCTGATGAATTAGCTGAAATATTAATGTAGCAGAAATAATCTCGTTGCATACTGACAGCTGGGATACTAATTATGTTTTGCACCTTTATATAAGTAGCAAACACCATTTAAAAGGCTGAAGAGCATGACTTAGAAAAGTTGCATCCCCTACAGAGAAAATAGGAAACCTATTCCAGTCTGAATAGAGCTGCCTGTACAGCTTGTTTTTGTTCCTCCTGCAATGAGATGTTAGCAGCTTTGTTTCGAGCTAGTCAGAAATCTTCCCATGAAAGAAAGTCCAAGAAAAGTGCCAGTTTGTTGAGTTTCAACTTATTTGTTTGATCAGCTGTGTTTGGTCCTGTGTGTCCAACTCAGAAGACTAAAAGATCTATTATAAACACAAAGAAGAGTTCTTATTCCAAGTTATTCATCTAAGCCTCCTTTTATGGTCATCAGAGACACTGGCTTTTATAGAATATTATTTATCTGCACAGCTTTAGTCCTGCAGGAAGAGAGGAGTTATGTCCTACTCTTCCCCCATTTTTCTCCTGTAATATGGTGGAAACACAGATAACTGGCATATTTCCTGGCATCTACATTTCATTAGACAGTTTGTGCCTTACTGTCTGTGATCTACTGCCTCTTTTCAGCATATTCCCACCCCCGGAAACACCAGGAAAGGAATACTGTGTCCAACATGAAATTTCTCTATGAGTTACAGGAAACTTCAGTATTAGAGCAACAGATTTAAGAGAAGTCCTGCAACAAAGAACCAAGGTACAGGGTATTTCTGCCAGCCTATAAATATAGCAGAGAGAAATACCAGGAAAGTGGATGTCAGAGAGATGTATTTACTACCCTGAGCCTTAGGTGGCAGCAAGTTGCAATTCTGAGTCACACAGCAAGGCAGAAGAAGATCTTAATCCCATTATCTCACTAATTGTACACAGCCAAATGCACCCACTGAACTTTTTCCTTTTCAAAGCCAATCTGATCCAGATTTGGTAAGAAGGATCCAAATTATTCAGAACAAGAATCAGAAATTACATTAATGTAAGAAAAAGAGAAGAATTATTTATTTCCACATGGCACTTAGGACGATTGTGTGTACACAACTTCAAGGGAGAAACAGTCTGACTAGGCTTTAACAGCTTTCTAATTTTATCATTTGTTTTACACACAGTAGTTAAGATAAAAATCCTGTGTTAAAAGTTATGCAAATACCTTTACAAAACAGTGATGTAGCATCTGATCATTTACATAGCTATATGAACAGGATGTTTCTGACCCTGTTTGTTCTGATTATGAATAACACTAACCAACATCTACTCTGAAGCTGATCTGACTATTTGAATTAAGATTAAAAAGAAAATTGCAATGAAACCTACATCAATATATTGTACGATGTAGCACAGGGAAAAAAAAAAAAAAATTAAAAAAAAAAAAAACATAAGATAAAAAGAGTAAGTTATAAAGACTTACCTTTAACCTTAACATTGTGTGTATTTTGTTCAAGTGATCTTGTAATACACTCCCAACTTTCTAAACGTTTAAATGTATGTTAATACTGTATGCCTGCAAATAAGAAAATAAAACATCTTTAACACAGCAACTGAGTTTAGAATCACAGCTAAGATTCAAAGTATTTTTATAATTTCTCCAGCACACTTCAATTTATATACAGTCCATTGCTCATCATTTTTCTTAGCAGATTTTCTTGTCATGCTTTTGTCTCTTGAGGAGCAACTCTTTTTCCAATCACCCTATCTCTGATATATGTAAGATACATTTTGATATCTTTATTTTTGATGAAACTTTCAAATCTGCACTTCTTTCTTTGTGACTGTCAAACAATGCATTTACTAGTGAAATCCTGTTAAATTGTAAATAATATTCTGCTACTTAATCTTATCTTTTGAAAACATAGCTCAAAAAAAGTATGGTAGTATGTGCACCGTTCCCATTATTTTCCTCGCAACAAATTGTTTCAAAAGGGCACGTTATTAGTTGGTACGTGTTGTAATGTTTCCTAAGTCTGGAGGTGGAACTCACTGTTGAAACAATTGAATTCTAAAACCTAGCAATGCTCTTCCACCATCTGTAGCTTGCTGACTTGCTGATGCCCCATTTTGGAAGCATTCAAGGCCAGGCTGGATGGGTCTGTGAGCAGCATGGTCTAGAGGGTGGTGTCCCTGCATATAGCAGGGGTGGTGAAACTAGGTGATCTTAAAAAGCCCTTTCAACCGAAACCATTCTATGATGTTTCTATGGCTTCTAAGACATCCACTCTAAATATTTTTTTTATTTTCCACCATATTGAATGCTTTCAGTACTTCTTACACAAATTCTGTACAGGTCAATCAGATACCACTGGAAATAATTTGCACAGTTCAAACTTGACCATTTCAGGATTTTTGAAAGTGATACTTCAGGATATGAAGGAGTTTAAGGTGTAAATCAATACGTTTTTCTTAAATTGGATTGTAGAGCAGCCTTGATGAATGCAACAAATCAAGACTACAGTATATTAGCACTTAGGGCAATGACAAATTGTGATCTTAGCTAATTGAACTCTTGTGGAACATCAGATTTCTGTCACAGACTAATGAAAACAAAGAAGAAAAATGAGATCATTATTGAACTAATGGCATTTGAATCAGCTAGGCTAGCTGTGGAAAAGCTGTTCATGACAGTAGGTTAGATATAGAGCACAGCTGTCCTAAGCATAGTTACATTACCAGTGAAGAGCATAGAAGAGCAGAAAGATATCAGAAAGATCTTTTACCTTGTCTCAAGTTTAATTCTGACCTGGAAACTCTGACTTTTATAGTTCACAAAGAATATTTTATACCTTTTCTTTATGAAGTAGGATGAAAGCATTCAGAGTTCCAGTTCACAGTGGTATAGCATTATATTGTTCCCTTACAACTGCAAATGACAGAACCAAAAATGTGTGTACTGCAAGTATATCATTTATATCAATGGTTCTAATGTGCTGCTAGTAGTGGATAATACATATACTAAGATGATTCTGCTTTTTCCATTTTCCAAGTGATTGCATTTGAGGTATATAATTCAGATGACTCCAGGTTACTGGTCCTGATCCTCTGCTTCCTTAATCTTTTTCTAAATTCTAAAAATTTATTTCATACAAAACATAACTAGCTGAATTAGATGTATTTCAGGTAATAATGTGTCTACACAGTCTAAAAGTTACTTATTCCAGACCTATACAGGTTTCTAGCACAACATACATTAAATTGACAAATAGAGAGACCGCAGATAAACCTGATGGAAGGGAAAAGTAATGAAAACAAACAAACAAAAAAAACACTCATAATTCAAAAGCCCCTGGTTCTTAGGTTTTATAGTTTTCTGAAAATAAAAATTGCTAAAAGCCAATAAATACATAAATAGATAGATAAATAGATGAAAATAAAGGCAGTTGTCTGAGCACTTCAGAAGTGGATATATATAAAAAAAAAAAAATAAAAATCAAAGTCACTAAACTGACATTTCTGTCACCACAAAAAGCAAAATTACATTCAAATTCAGTTTTGGATTTCATTTCATTATATCATAATTTCATTTTTGTTCTGAATTTCAGAACAAAGCAATTTGAAGTATTAGAGCATTTTGATTAAAAAACATTTTGGAATATAAATTCAGAGGAGATTTAATGTCAGGACAGTATTTCAGTGCTGACATGTGTACACAAAATGTTTTGTGTATTTGACATGATCAGTAAAAAATATAGGTAAAATACAATAAAAAATAGAGGTAAGAATATTTTCATATGCCACATCCCTAAGATTAGGACAAGGTAGATATATATCAAAGAGAAAATAACTCAGTCAAAAGAAAATGAAACACATGAAAACAATGAACATCCTCCTATAATCCAGCAAGCACTCTTTTATTTTGGTTTCTTACAGTCACTACCACAAAGATTTCCTTTTATCTCAAAGGTTAGGGAAAATAGCTCTTTATAGAAGATGTCACTGTCACTGAATAAATGTGCTGTCATTACTGCACATCTATACAATACAGGGGTGAGCTTTTGCTGCTTTGTCTCAGTTATGATCTACAATGCTAAAAAACACATTTCCTCCCTTGATAATACACCATGCACTATTATTACAACTTTTCAAGTACAGATCAGTAAATCACATCTCACAATCAACATGAGGTTCAGAGGAACCCTTTTGATTTGTACAGCAAGTTCTTCTATCATATTTTATTTTATTCTAGACAAATTGGAAAGTGATTATCTTCTTAAGAATTGCATATGATTAAGGTGAACTATATTACTGAACTATGCTAGGTGTGTACAAACCGGTTTGATTACAAGTAGCTAATATACAACTATTTTCCTATGTGCATCTTAACTATTTCTTAGAATTTTCACGCACTCAACTAAAAAAGTGCTGGTAAACTTCAGGCAATTCCCATAGCTAATCAGGGAAATTAGCAAAATTTCCAACACACACTTGTCACCTACATGTGAAGATACAGAAGTATTATTAATAACAAACATCAGTAGCTTCTCCAGAAATAATGTACGTAAACACTATCATTAATCTCGCCTCTAAGAAAAATGAACCACAATGTTATTTGTGCCTAAAAAGCTGTGGTCTTGGTTTAACAGCAATGTGTTTGCAGTGTTATTCAGAATCTCTGTAATGACTTATTGTATGGCAGCTTACACAATACTGAATCTCTTTGCTGCTCTTTAAGCACACTGGGAAGCAGCATGGTTCATAATGGTAATTATAATGAATGAGTACTAAAGTAATATTTTACTGCCAAAGGAATCAACAATTATGATTTTTGTCTGCTTTAATTATATTTCCACAATGGCTGGTAGATAACTAGGGCAGAAAAGTAGTCTGCAACCTGTGTTTAATAAGCCAAGTCAATTTAAAGCCATACAGAACACAGAGGAGAGATTATGCACTTTTTGATGCTTTTTCTTGCAAAGATTCCAGGCCAGACGGGAGAAAAGACACCAGTATTTTGAATCAGCCTGAAGATGCCTGAAAGTGCCTCAGTCAAGAGTGCTCAAAGGAAGGTAGCTCGCTTAAGAACATCCTGCAGATACAGCCTTGAAAATGCTGTCAAACCCTACGTATGTACAGTCACAAAGAAATACATCCTTACGGCTGCACTTACCCTGTCACTTGGGGGTAGTTAAACACCAATGAAAGGTATTAAAAACATGCAGGAGTAGAAACTAGGGTTATGAAATGAAAATGTATATCTTCAAATATTGTGCATTTGCATTTTACTTTACATATTAACAGCACACAAAAGTTGAGGAATGATTGAAAATAGGATTTTCTTCCCATTTATTTTCAGTCAGAATAAATTCTTTTAACTTAATCATAAGCACAGCACATCAGCTAAATGCAATAGTCTCGTCTACTGAATAATACTTGGATGGATCAAAGATGCTATAACAAGCCAACATGTTTTCTTTTACACCCTTTCTAACTGCCATAAAACCAGATTACAATGACTGGAAATGCAGTTCATTAAGAAACAAATATTTCAAATTCAGAGAAGCAAACATGTTGAAGAAATTTGCTGATTTATATGATAGTGATGGAAGGTCTGGATAGTGATGATCTCAACAACTATTTATGTGAAATCTACCTTTCCTTTCTCATCTGATTTTCTTAAGGGTAATAATGGATAAACACAGTTTTGTATGAGGATACCTCAGTGATAATTCCAAAATGCAAAGGAGCACTATAATTATAGATGGAGATTTTTTTTAACCTCATTTTGCACAAGGAAAAAAAAAAACCATAAATATTTGCTATCTTGTCTATTAACAGAATGCTTTTCTTCTCAGTGATATTCCCCTAGGAAAGTAAATCTCAGCTCCTATTAAACTATGAAAAAGTGAAACATGTATATATATTTATAAAATACAAATTTCATTTCATTTTAAAGCCACAGATAAGTCTCACCAGAATAGGTAAGAGGAAAAAAGAGAGAGAAAAAAAAAAATAAAGCAGACATAATACTTTACATATTCCTTAAGTGAATGCACAATCATAAACTAAGCATATATATAAAAACTCATAGAGAAATAAGCTACTGACAGAGTGGCAACAGCTACTTTATTTTTTTATTCATCAAGCTGTAACAGATGCGCGAATTTTTCCTTCAGAAAACAATAATGAAAATAAAGGAGTGCAGACACTGAAATGAACTTCCAGCATTCTGATTCCATTTTTCAATTTTGAGACCTTGTCACAGAACATCCATAAAACTTCAGCTTGCTAACACCTCTCACCAGAGAAAAAAAAGAATACAAAGAATATCTTCTGAGTTAGATGTGACTGGCAACTCAATCTAGCTCAGCTGTGATCATAGACAATGTAATAAATCATGCAGTTAGCTTGTCCTTAATAAACGCTTAGCCTTGTTGTCTTTCAGTTTCTCAAGGTTAGGAACATATTGAAATCACATATTTACCCACTCTGAAAGTGGGAACAGAAATGCTTCAGTGAAAGAGCATTAGGGAGAAAACAGTCCTGTGTGCCATTTCACAGACACTTCTTTCATTTCACCTTTAAACTCACCTCCCAAGATATACAATGTTCTTTGTCTCCTTTTAGAAATGATAAAAAGGCAGTACCCGTCTTGAAAAGATACTGAGAAAATATCTGAACACAACTATGTTGCTGCGTTCCTTTTGGAAAAGCAGTTTCTCTTTGAGATTCCTGTGTTTGCCCAGTCTCTAATATATACATCACACAGAATCAATTCAAAGATATGCATCCCAGTATAACAGGTACACAGTGCATATGCATTCGCTGTATTGTAAAGCCAAATGAAAGTATTTAGTTGTTTTTCCATTAGCACAGAATGAAATAAATTGACTAATCAGATTCTCCCAAAACGTTTGCAAGTAAATAGTTTTATTTTATTCATGTTAGATTGTGGAATATTTCTCTCTTTTACAGTTATATAGAATATCTATTTTGTATTGAATTATCTTAGATATATAAGAATATACAAAAATTGAGGTTAGATAAAATCAACCTCCTACCAAGTACACACAGAGTTACTCATTGAAAGAACATAAAGGAATACTGAATCTTTCATTTGGATCCAAGAAACAATAACAATCATATGCTTTTCTACCTCTAAGTCCTTCTATTGTTCATCAGCCCACAATAGCTTTGCTAAGAGAAGTCATTTGTATAACTTTGTATGTCTGCTGCATGTTGTCTTTCAACAGCTTGAAATTCAAAATCAGGTGGTGATAAACTGCATTCTCCAGATCCCACTCCTTAAATGACTTCTAGCTTCTGAGTTTCATAGTTTTGAACAGAGTTCTTTTCACAGTCTAGTAGCCAAGGTAGCAAGTCGTGAAATCTTAAAGGATGAAGTTCCACCCCAGTCCAAAGAAGCCTTGGCTGCTGGTGTAAGTAATGAGTAAATGAAATTCTTCTATTTAATCTTCTATTGCTTCTATTTAAGAAACTATGAACCTGAGGAGTGCATCTGCTTTAAAACAACATGGAAGAAAGATGAAGATTGAATGAAAAGATCCAGAAATAACTGTTCTGAGCATGATAAATAATGATATCTCCCATAAAAGAGAATACAAAAAAATTGGTCAAAACAGCTTATCTCATACATAATATAGGAATATAATAATAACATAGGAATATAAAGGAAACATATATGGCTAACAGTCTTCAATGTCAAACTAATTGGAGCACATTTAGGGCAGAGCTAAAGATATGTGCAAGAGGAAAACAGTCATAATATGGTACATATGTATGTATGATAATGATTATTATTACTTGGCATGTCCAATAGTTCTTTGAAAAACTACAGTTCTTCCTGCATCCTGAATTTAATGGCATTGTTTTGCCAACAAGTTTTTCACAAGAAACACAAAATTCGATTTTTTTTTTTTCTCTCTCCCTCTTTTTCTCCCTTTCTAGTTAATAACTTACTAGTTTAACAACTTTCTAGTATAATAAAAGAAATTACTGTGGAAGATGACCATGGCAAGAGACTCCAAGCAACCCTGAAGAAATGCACATGATGAGCAAAATCATAATGGAAATATATATATATATACATACATATATAGCTTTTTTGATGAAAATATTGGATCTAGGAGAAAAGTTAACAGATTGCTTTGTACAGCTATACCGCAGTAATAATCAAATCATTATTAACACAACTCCCTCTAGATGCCAGCACTGGATATAAATGCTCCTCAATGGAGCCATGTAGTAAAAAAGATATTTAATGATGCTCTCTGTAAAGGAAATGTATAAACTGACCTACAGAAGAATTTCCCAAAGATGTGGAATGAGAATCTCTGAAAACAAATAGAAAGAACAAACATTAATTACTACCTGCAAACAAAACAAAGACCCTCCAATGTTTTTTATAGTTGAAAATTATGAGACAGTGGGGGAGGAATTTTGATCATTTCAATTAGAAAGCTGGAAAAAACAAACAACCAACAACAACAACAGGGATCCTGTGCTCTGCCACCACCTTGCAAAGAGCACACAGTGTACATTTCAGACAGAAGCCAGTCACTGTAACAGCTGATATATAGTGAAAGCACTGACCCCATTACTGCAATCTCAGCCCCTCAGAGGTGCCTAGGAACTGATACTTCCAGCATCAGGAGAGTTTTAAAACAGAGACTTTACAGATATTCCTGGAAAGATTTATCTTAACAACAAACAACAGCAAGCTAAAGCAGTGAAACCAGGGACGTAACGTTCCCAGGATAAAGAGATGAACTGACAGCAAGGGACATCCCCAGTCCGTGCTGCAAAACCATCCACTCTGGGGCTCCTGCACAGTTCTCCAAACAGACGGGAAAAATAAAAGAAGAAAACACTAAACAAAGAAAACAAAAAGCTCAAGGGATAGCAGGCAGGTTGTCCCTAGAGTCACATGGGTTTTTTTGTTTGGTTGTTTTTTTTGGTTTTTTTGTGTATTTTTTTTTTAAAGTCAAACTGAAGATGTTTCTGTAAACCATTTCAGTTCAGTCTCAGTGAACAGCATTTACGGATTTTTCCAGGGAGGATAAGGAAGTTTGTTTTATAAATATATAATGCTGTCCCAGCAATAGTGCATTTACCCCTCCTCACCCACACAATGTCTATTCACCCTAAAGCCAGTGCAGGTTAAGCACACATAGCAAGGGCATCTCCAAATTCATCTGCCTTTAAGTGAGTTTAGTTGAACCACTGCTATGAGGAACTGGGCTAGCAGCATGGGAATGCACCATCATATTGCAAATATATATCTAATTTCAGTCCCCAGTGTCCTCTTGATGCTCCAGCCACATCACAGAGCACCAAGTGGAATTTAATCACTTTCTGCTCTAGTAATTTTGGCTGTTTCAGAATAGAGATTGATTTTGCTCATTTTGGACTGAGAAGATCCAGTGTGAGCCTGCTGTCAATGTGAGCTGTCATCGAGCACAAAGATGCTGTATGTATTGAAGCAGCTACTGAGAGTCAGAGCACTAGCTGCATCAGGAGCAGTAATAGCTTGGAAAAGGATGCTCAGGTGCATTACCTGCCTTCTCTGCATAACAAAAACATTCTTGATAGGTCCTTCTATCTGTTGCAATGAACACTCCAGATTTCGCTGTCTTGCGTTTGAAATAATGGTCTGATATGAATGGTTTGAGTATTTATAGCTACTATATTTTTGTACTGGCAGAGACTGAAGGAACAAAAGGGGAAAGAGAAAGGGGGAAAGTGGCAGAGGAGGAGAGGGGAACACAGTCTGGCAGTTTCAGCTTATTTGCAAAACAGATGGAACAGAAGGACAATAATAGCACCATTTTATCGAGACATCAGTAGCACAGTTCAAATTTGTTGTCTCCTTTGACAACAAGGGAAAAAAAATCTTAATGCAAAATTGTTGTGAATTTCACTAACGTAACAGTTAATATTCTAGACTTGGTACAGTATTTATTATAGTTTTAGCTTTCTTTTGTTAAGGTCAATCTTGGCATTCAGTTAAACTTTAATATCAGTGATCTTTTAGGAAACCAGCATTTTTGAGATTTTGGACTTTGATATCATCATTAAACAGGACTGTGTTTTTTGCACCTGGTGGCAAAATGGGCAAATTCTGAAAAGGCTTCCCCTAATGCTAAGATGCAATTAAGAAAGAGGAGGCTGATTCTTAGCTCACAACCATATATATCTGGAGGAATTAATTTGACTGAGTCACAGAGTCCTCTGCATTGAGTGACAAACTTTTCTATATTAATCAGTCAGAAAGAAGGAACTATTACATATACCAAAAGCAACAGAAAAAGATTTTAAAGAAATAACTGGACCCTGTTAGGAGATCCTCTACAAATGATGTTGAGTATAGTCTACTTCATCTCCAAATATTAATGAAATTAAATATGACATTATCACTAACGTGCTTTAAAAATCTGCTGATCAGAATGTATTATAGATTTAAGAAGTCAAAAGCTATTGTATTAAATGTTACAGCTTGACACTGCAAAAAACAAACAAACAAAAATCATCCCTACTATGCATTATTGTTACTAGATTATTGTTGTTAAGTCAAGGATACTTTACAGAGTAAGAAAAATGGGTTCATTGTCTAAAACGTTTTACTCTCCTTACTTGAAATGAATAGAATCGGCATTATCTTATAAATATATGCTGGTTATATGGTTATTTTTTCTATGAATTAGAACAGGGATATTTTTAGCTTCAGCTATAGCTGACAAAGTCTGTTATCACACCTCATCCATTGATAAATTCTATGACAAAGATTTATCATGAACTACAGGTTAGTCCAATGTGCAGCATTTGAGGAAAATCTATTGCTTAGATCTCACTTTGAAATATTTCACATCTGTGAAGTAACCTTATTTTTTGAAATCATTTTTATTTACAGAATGAGTATAGAAGCTTGGTATCTGAGAGATGCATAAACATCTCTGATCTTATTTCAAAACCAAGGAGCCTTGGATACGGGTAAGCAATTCATAAATCAAGGTTTCATACAGGAAGGAGAAAATATCTGAAGTATTTGTTTCAGTTGTGGACTTGCAGGCAACACACTTCCACAAACCCAGATAACAGGATTAGCAGTAATCTACAAAATCTCAGTTTTCCCAAAAGTAAGATGTTCATGCATGCCCATAAAGGAAAATGATTCTACTGAACGTGGACAGAAATAAATTGTGAGGACAAGCATTCAGTTAGAGATTTATTTTTTTTTTTTCCACTAATCCTAGCAAGGCTTTTTCTGTTTGTTTGCTTGTTTGCTTTTAGTATTGAAGAAGAGAGTATATTTGTTAGATTTTCTTCTAATAAAACACTTGAAAGTGCTTCAAACCAGCACTTCTGGTCCCCTAATTTATGCCATGAAAAGGGGCAAGAGAATTATCCTTCACAATCCCAACACATCTGCTTCTGCTTCCATCTCATCTTCAAGGCTTCAAGGGAGGTGCACTGCCTTTACTTCCAAAACGGCTGACTGAGTCCACCCAGGATGTTGCACATACCCTACAGACCTGGAACGATACTTATTCTCTGGTAACTGACCTGTTCTCCCATGTTCTCCGGTTGCAGAATTACACTTTTCTTTCTGCATCCTTTTCTCATTAGCAGCCTTAATGGCTCTTGTATATCAATCCTGGAGACAAAGCTTTCTTAAGTAATTATTTGTTCCCAGAAAGTAGCTATGAGCAGCGAACTATGTTGATTCTCTACAAAAATTGCATTAGCAAAGCAAATCAGAGAGAATTTATTTAGTTAAGAATCAATGGGTATAACCTCACAAGGAATTAATAGATAATGCTACATCTGTGTGTCAATAACTGCAAGTCACAAAGATTCTAATACAAATGTTGCATTAATACAAGAGTTTCCAAACAACAAGAGTTGTGATGCAACCTTGTAAACAAACTTCATGCATTATTCTGTTTCACAGTTGCATATGGTATGCCCTCAGAGTAAACAGAAGCAGTTTGGAAATGTGGAAATTTTATTCTGAAATTTCACTATTGTATTTGGAATACAGATTATCATATCAATTAGTAAATGGAAGATGTAAAATCTAGATGGAACCAGTAGCAGAGAAAACAAAAGACAGAATTTAAATACAAACTGAGACATCTCTTCCTTAGTATGTCCTCTGTAAATATAAACTCTAATTATTAGCATTTAGGACTCAGTGATGTCTGATACACAGCATCCCATGTGTTATAAACCTAATTAAAAATGAATGGTCCCTTAACACATTAACACTTAGCCTTTAAATGCTTTCAAGAGGAATTTTTTCCTCTTAGTGCTTTGAGAGGCAATCAAAAGCTTCTTTTTTCCCTTTAATTACAATCTTTTCATCCTTTCCAGGAACATGTAATTACCAAAATGTTTACATCCTGCTGCAGCAGTGAGACAGATTATTTTCCATATTCTGAGGTGTTTAGACCTTAGATATGATGGCTATAAAATCTCCAAGGAAATACTGAATGCAATTCTATACTGGAATTAAAAGTATATTTGATTGTAGCTTTTTTTGTTTTCCTTTGGGGAGGAAGGGGTGGGTCACAAATCCAATTTGTTCTATCACTACTCCTTCAAAACCTTAAAGTTACTGTGACCAGTGACCTTAGTCAAATCTCGTTGGGTAATTGCCTGGTTTTGTACCTCTGCAGAGGCTTCATTTCTTTTTAAACATTGTGTTCAGCTTCTATGTTGTAGCTATTGCTAACAGAGGTCACTTTGTCCCAAAAGCACATATACTTCAAGGTACAGCTAAGGTCCTTTGTGAATCCCATATATTGAAGAGTTTTAAATAATACTAAATACTAGCCTTTTATACTTTTTTATGATGGGGTTTATGAGCTGTATGCCCAGGAATTTAGAGTAGGTTTCAGATAACTATGAATGATGAGACAAGAAGAAGGAACTGTAGAAGACACGAAGTAAAAGCCTGGTAGAATCTTACTTGGAAAAGCATATCCAGGACAGATGATGCAGAAATACCCCAAACCTGAGGTGAATCAACATGAGTTCAAGATCCATTGCTTGAACTCACTCTTGACAGGGAGAGCAGGGCAGGGGGGAGGTTATAATAATAACATTTGGAAGTTTAATAGGACTCTGAAAATATCAAAGTAGATAGATGCTGTATTGTAAAGTACAAAAGCACTCTCAGATGAGCTCAAGACACATTCTGAGTTTTTAGAGACTCATTAACATGTGCTTTTGTCCTTCTGTTTCTCCTCACATCTGCCTATGGTTTCCAAACATCAAAATGTTCTTAAACTTAGACTACTCAATGAACACTGTTGTATTCCTGATGTTGCTCATTAACAAAACATCAAATGATCCTGAGACTTCTCAGGATCAGATCAGAAATATCCCATGAACATAGTCATGATGTTCTATGAGCGATGTTTTCTGCCAGAAGCCATGCATTAGGTAGGAATTTAGGGAGATACTATCACTCTAGAGAGCCACTGGGGGGGGGGATAAATAAATAAATAAATAAATAAATAAAGCCACCTGGAGAAAAACAGTTTATACAGCAAATAAATATCATAAGAAAGCAAGGATGTTGTTAATATATATGCGAGATAGCTTGGATGCTTATTTGAATAGTCAGTCCCCTAAAAACATTGTGGTTTTGTGGAAACAGAATTACTGAATTATGAATTTGCTGTGCAGTTCCCTTTCTTTTATGGCTATGTAACAATAGAAGTACCGCCAAATAATAAAAAATAATGCATCCTGAATAAATGTTCAAGTTGAGCATAGCACCAACAAAGAAAATATTCACTATGAAATCCAATTGTATGGCTAAATTTATCACATTTAACAGATAGAAATCTTGTGCCTGATTTATTTGTTGGTCTGCTGGAAATTACTGGCTAGAGAATAGACAGGTTCACTGTATTTTAGAAGCACACTTCCAACTGGAAACAAACAAAAAAGCTTTTTACCTTCAGGGATTTCTCATAGGAAGTAATCCCATGAGACCGTTTGCAAAAGTAAAGTGATTTCTCTATGGTTTATTAATCTGAAGACTTAAAAGACAATTGTTTACTCTGTTTGGGCATCTTTTATTTCATTTTTTACTTGAAAATAAGGGGTGGTGAGGCCCTGGCACAGCAGCCCAGAGAAGCTGTGGTGTCCCAACCCTGGAGGCACTCAAGGCCAGGCTGGATGGGGCCCCAGGCAGCTGAGCCACTGGGGGCAGCCCTGCCCATGGCAGGCACTGGGACTAGGTGGGCTTTGAGGTCCCCTCCAGCTCAAACTATTCTGTGATAACAAACAGGATTTTTCAAATTACCACCATAAAGTTGCCTAGTTATCGGAGTTCCTGATAAAAATTATTTTTTTTTCAAAAACCCACATGTGCAGGTCATATATCCAACTCCAATCTTTTAAAGTTGATGAGTTTTCTTTAGGTACTAAGTGACTTGTCCAAACACAAATGATGTCTATTAATACTGTCTGTTTTCAGGTATGTGTGATCTTTGATATGATCAGTTTTGCTTGAATGTGCTTGTGTTTGTAGCACAAAGCATCACTAGCAAGATCAAAAGGCCCAAAAAACAAAAAAAAAGACCAAAACTTCACAAGAAAATAATTTACATACAACTCTCATAGTCTTCACAAGCATCTGCAGTTAGATTATTCTCTCATTCTGCAAAGAACAATCAGAAAAAAAAACAGACTTCTGGCAAAACATTCTGCCTTGCTGTCACCCTCCTCTCGCTGCTCCCCATCACTTGCAAAGTAGCCTTCACCCATTGCTCCCCAATGTACAAAGAAGCAGCTATGCAATGCTTACTAACAGCTAGAGGAATTATTTTAGGAACCACTTATTAAAATGCAGGATCCCTCCCTCCTTGGCAGATGCTTATCTCTTTTTGTGCGTTTTTTTTTTTTCCACTCTTTGCCCTAGTTCCAGCTGCACTATGAGGCTTTTATTAACTTAAATGTACCTTAGAAAGACAAGTGCATAGCATGATGCTTGTCCTTTCACGGTGGCACTGTATAGCACAAGATCTTCAAGTGCAGCCATTATGCAGCCACACTGACCTTCGGTTACATAAAGAAAAACAAGCTTTGCACAGTATTAATAGGGAGGGGAGGAGAAAAAAAAAAAATCCTTTTAGCTACAAACTACAAAATGTTTCCTAAGAAGAAATGAAAAAAAAAAAGAATTAAAAACAACCTCCCAAATGCTAAGAGATCAAGTGGTGGGAATACAAAACAAACCCTCACCGCTCCTGCTGCAGAATAATATCCTGTAACAAGGAGGGGTTATTTTGTAATTTATAATCAGATTCAGCACATATATTTGTTTGCCCTGGGTGGGATTATACTGATAAAAGTAATGTAAACATTTTACAGAATGCAGAGATAATACATACGTGTATGTGTGTGTGGCAGCTGACAACATTTTGCACAAAAAAATTATTACTTCAAAGGAAATTTCTAATGTACTTATGAAAACTATAGCACAAATTTCCTCCCAATGTAACCTCTAAAAATGTTTTCATAATTTAACACCCTGAAGGTTTCAAGCAGCAGCTGGACACCATGGTATTTTAGCAAGTGAAGGTGGTTCACTAAGAAAAAAATTATCTAAGTATAACGTCAGGAGAAAGCAAGGGAAATCCAAAATTACAAAGGAAATCCAAAACTACAAAGGAATGCAATGATGAACATATGAGACTAAAACATTGTTTTCTTCCCTCTCATTCAAACCCTGCATGCCATGCATTATTATCTGACATGCTGCACTGACCCTACTCAATTGGGTTCCAGGAAACTGCTGTGGTGCAAGCACCACAGATTCATTCTGTGCATCTCACCCATTAACTTATAACTTTAAAAAATGTCCACTCATATCATTTAAAACATCATTCAGTGTAGAACTAAAAGACTGTTCCACACTTCACACTCATCGCATGTGTGCTCTTAAAAACTTCCTTTGCCTTTAAATCCAACAGCAAATGTTGGAATTCCTTAGAAAGCATTAGCAATCCTTAACATGTAACCCCTTTATTTCTATGCAGTTTTGCTTACTAGGGTGTCTGGAAAGTGCAACCCTCTACTTATTTATTTTAACTGGTGGAGGGAGTCTCATTAGAGTGAGTTTTATTCAGCCCAACGGGACAGCTTAAGCTGGCAACCCAGACCTAGACTTGAACTGAAATTCTTGGGAGAATCTGGAGCAAAATCTGAGCTTCAAAAAGCTTGATTTCTAACTATAGGACTGGAATGAGGTGCTCCTAAATCCTTGTTCAATTGGATGGTTCTTTCTTTCTCACCGGAAGATGTTTCAAGGACATACATGTGCTTGGGTAAATACAGTTTATATAATCACTGACATTTGTTTGAATACGACAAGCAATACATAGCAATAAGTATTATTCAGATCTTTAATTATGGAGAATAAATGGTTGATAACTATCTTATTATTTCTTTTTCCTCTCCTTTTAATCTTAGTAGTACCTTTTTTTTTTTTTTCCAGCCATACACAAGATGGTCATTTCATTGAAAACAACTATGTATCAAACTGACATATTTTCAACATACATATGCCTTACTTACTGCTGTTGAAATAATTACTGAATGCTTTTCTGAATGTCAACACATGCCTGTTACTTTTGGGAGGCTTTTGCAGTTTTTGTATTTGTTTAAGATATTTCAGCTGGCTCAGAGGAAAAAATTAAGCTTTGGTTTGTCTTACAGGCTTAGCACAGCCAAGACATAGAGGGAGGAAGAAAAAAAAACCATACCAACTTCTTTCACATACTTCATACACATATTTGTTGCCTATACACTATATGTGAGAATATAACCCTTCCACTAGCTTTCTTGCACAAATAAGCAAGAAATAATTCTATCACTGCTCCCTGTGATATATCTGTACTGGTTTAAGTCTAACTATACAGATATTTGGTTTCAATCATGGCAAAGGGCAAATGGATCAACTGACTATTGAAATTCTATTATTTGATTTCTTCAGATACTTAAGACTTTCCTCTGCATGTAGCTATATGGAAGCCCTCAGACAACTTAGAGCAAATCATGCATCCAACAAGGGACTGGGTTACTGCAGAAGCTGGAAACACCCATAGCTCCTTTAACAGAGACAGGTTCCCAGCTGTCACAAAATAAGCCCAGGCTGCAGTTCATCTTCTCACTCTGTGGAGCCACTTTTGCATTTAAATACATCTCTCCTTCCCCACTTTAGAACAAACAGGATATATTTAGCAATTTACTTCCACTGTAATCAGGATGACTGCTGTATCAGACCCACAGCAAGCAGCACAATGTGATGCGCTTGCAGAATATTATTTCCAGCAAGACTAAATGAGGAAGCATAAGGAAGAAATAATGGTGGGAAAACTGAATTAATTAGATGAATCTTTAACATAATGTGAGCAATGATGCTGTATTCTCCAATTGTGCCAGGGAAGCTCTGCTGGGAAAAAAAAAACACCTTGCATAGCCACATCCATAACCTGGTACTACATCTTGAGGAAATCTACTAATCACTACTACCTTAGAATCATAGAAATGAGTTGAACAGGACCCTTTAGAGTTATCTAGTCCACCTCGCCTGCAATGAACAGGGACACATACAACTCAGTAAGGTTTCTCAGAGCCCCATGCAGCCTGAGTTTAAATGTCTCCAGGCATGGGGCACTCTCCATCGCTCTGGACATTTACAACTCCAGTGCACAATTTTGCTTTCATGAACATAAACTTCCTGGCACTATATCAACATCCTGAATATAAGCAAAAACTGTCATCATGCTTAAGAGTCTGGGAACTGATGCCAAGTGCCTAGAAAGCACACCTGGAAAGCTGCTGTACTCAGGAGGAGACTGCTTCCCTGGGTCAGCCACCCCACAGCCATTTAACTGACAGCACAGGGAGAGATAAAGCAGTCTTTCCAAACACATCAGTTCAAAAATGTTTTTGTGGTAAAATGTTGCATCAGGAATTAGTCATAACCACAAAAGAACCTATTGATCTGGTAAATTTTAATTCATTTTCAAGACCTATATGAGAACTAATGTACTAAAACCCAAGACTGAGACTGTTTTTTGATTTGAAGTGTTCATGCATTTACTCAGAAATATAGCAGCCTAAATACTTACCAGTCACAGAATCTCATTCTCATCAATGGTAGAATATTATCATTTTTGACATTTAATATGAGACTATTTTTACACTAACATGAAAAATAAAGTTGCAAGTGCTAGATATCTTTAAAAACAAATAGCTACACACTATTGTTATGTTTTCTTTTTAGAACTCTGAGTCAGCTCTAAACTTTCACATCTGTAGCATAAATCATTCAACAAGATATTCCCAGGAGTTCAGTGTGTAAAAATGACTATTTCATAATTATAGAAATATTGTGCATCTCTGATTCTATTGTCTCAATCAAACAGAACCTTTATGACCTCAAAGCAAGCAATAAACTTTGGTCAAGTTACAGAATTGAAACAAAAGGCCCAAATGCTTCTTTGTTTAGAGTGTGTTAATGTGGAGTACTCATGGCACTGGCTGTTCAAATAGGTATTGCAAGAGAAACAGTCTCAGAGTTTTTCTCTCATTCATTTATGATTATGAAAAAAGAGGTGAGTGCACAGGATTGCAGTTGTGGTGCCTTTTCTTTCCATTTTTTTTTTTTCCCCCAGAAAAAAATGGTTCTTACTTTTGTAAACTTTTTGGTTACACATTATAATGTTCTATTCAAAGTCATTATGGTAATATAGCAACCATGAAAACACAGCAATCAAATAATTGCCAAGATAATTTATGTCAAGCTTTTTATAACAGCAGTATAAATGCTATTGTGATAATCCATCTATTCATATGGATACGTAACCTCGGTACCAATATATAAATGACCAAATATTACTTCTCACCTGTTAATAGCTGAGATAAATATCACCAGTTTGGTATTTGAAACTATATGATTCCTTCTTTGTACATTACATGAGTTATAAATTAAGGTTAGAAAAAAAAAAAAAAAAAAAAAAAAAAGCAAAACAGATAGTAGACTGTGCTTCAAAAGATCTGAGTTGATAAAGATATGGTAAATCATAAACTGTTATATTAATCCAAATATTTGTGCCTCATGTCACTTGAAAGAGAAAGTTATTACTGCCACAGCAATGCAGATGTGAATATATTTCCACTTAGCATATTCACCTGGAAAAGAACTACAAAGCACCACCTTCCAAACATCCACCATTCAGAGCAAATAAAAGTCCAAGAATCTCCATATAAACCAGCAATCAGCTGCGCTAGAGCTGGAGAATACAGACCTGAGGAAAAATGCCAAATGCATTTTTAAAATCTGGCCCTACATATTCATAGATGATAGAATCATAGAATCACAAGGTTGGAAAGGACCTACAAGATCATCTAGTCCAACCATTCTCCCTTTACCATAACTACAGAAAACCACTAAACCATATCTCAGAGCTCCTCATCCAGATGCCTCTTGAACACTGCCAGGGATAGTGACTCCACCACCTCCCTGGGCAGGCCATTTCAGTGCCTGATCACTCTCTGAGAGAAAAAGTTCCTTCTTATGTCCAGTCTAAACCTCATCTGATACAGCTAGTGGCCATTTCCTTGGGTCCTGTTTGTTGCCTAGCAGAAGAGGCCAAGCCCCTCCTCGTCACAACCTCCCTTCAGGAAGTTGTAAGATCTGACCTCATTAGACCAATGATGTAATAAAACATCCAGCCCAATGCCACAGCTCTTTCTTTCCCCCTTTTATCTTTCTAATACTGGCTACTGCCAAGTAAGTGATGATTTGGTCAGTAGTAACTTATTTAAAAGACAAAAGTAAATGAAAGGGAAAAGAGAAACCTACAAAGGCTTTTAACCTCTTACAGAAACTTATGAAAACATGAAAAAGAAACAAAAGTACCAAGAAAATACTATAAAATAGGAGTATTTAGGGCTGCTAAAGTATATGGATACTATACCACAGTGTTATCAGTGATCTTTTTTGTGAGAATATATTAGGTACAATGTCTAAGATGTCTAGAAATTGTTACAGCAGAAGAGCATTTAATTTTGAACTGAATGATTCAAGTAAAAGTGGGATGCAGTGATGCAGAGTTTTCATCTGTTTCCCCATATCACAAATGTGAAGCTACTGAACTGTGCCAAAGCAATTCTAATTCCCTCAAGTAACATTTATTCTTCTTTGAACATCTGATGTCTATAAAAAGATTAGGAATAAAATCATGGAATACTAAGTAATGAAGACATTAAAAAATATGTTTGTGAGAGAGTAAATCTGCATAAACATTGTTTTTACATATGATTTCTGAATTCCAGTAATAAAAAAATGTCAAATAAGATTCCTCTCTTCCTGCAGTAAAACACTTATAATACAAAGAATCTTGTACATTCTGTAAATCACTAAAACTTTGTCTTTTTAAAATCAAATGTAAACATGTTGGAGGGACTAGTGAATGCTGAAGGAAGACAGCAATGGCTTAATAAATAAATAAATGAATAGGTAGGTAGATAGATAAATAAATGGGGCATAGATGCCAGATCTCATTCATAAATGTGTCAACTAAGTCAAAAATAACCAGTGCAGCTGTTCTAAGAACTACAGATAAAAGAAGCAGTACCAGGCTTGCTAATATAGCGCATTTCTGCAACCTTAAGCTAGTCACATAGTATTTAATGCATTCTGTTCTTTTCTCTCAGAAATGAATGGTTGTTCACATTTATATGAATAGCGTGCATAAAAATCTAATTATGCACAAACAAGACAGCTGCCCTATCCGTATTTTCTTTTTAATCTAAAACTGCAATTGTTCCATTTATGAAGATGCTAAAATTCTGAGGAAGAGCAATGTGTCTTGTTATAAATGGTTTGCATGTTTTGAAAGAACACAAGCTTCCTTGACCTGCATACAGCATTATTGGTATAAATGAGAAAAGAAACCCAGCTGGGTCCCACTGTTTCTAATGTTTTCCACTTATGGTTCAAACAGTAGAAAGAACATTAGCTTAGATTGAAGCTGACGTTTTCAATCACAACGTGAATGGGCCTTTCATTCAAGCACAACTTTATATAATGTTATAAGTAACTTTGCAATCCTGAGCTTGGAAGATTAGAAATTTCATTCTACCCCACAACGTTAGCATTTAACTGACCTGTTTCTCATATAACTGGCCGTTTTGGGAATGGTCAGTAATATCCCACAGTTGGCTCTTCCTAACAAGATGAATGTTGAGCACTTGAAGAATAGAAACATAAAAAACAATCTATACGGAAAGTAGTAGTGATAGCACATATGAAAAAAAAAGATCTCAAATACCAGAACAGTACACAGAATTCAGTATAAAATAGAGATAATGGAATTATATATTTCAGACCTCTGATTCAGCTTTGTATGTAGATGGTCTCTGAGACATCAATACCAGGTAAGCATCATAAACAAGTATTTTATGATACTATTCAGTTAATACAACCACAGTTGAAAAAGTGGACAAGGGGGAAAGTGAGAAGGGGGGAAAAAAAAGAGAGTGAGTTGTAAGCTTTTCTTTATCTTGTTTTCTTAGCAAGTTTCCCCAATCAGATTGCATTATAAATCCTGAGATTGCAAAAGTTCCTCTTTCTAACCAAAGCAGAGTTCTTGGAAAAAAAATACTTGGTTTTCAAGAAATTCTGTTCTCCACATAGTTTCAAAAGCTTTTCTTTGTCTGGATGACCAGTAATAGGAACAGAAAGCACACAAAGGCATAAGGGAACAGCTAAAAGAAACCACAGTTTCTTCTTACTCTAGAATTGCATTTACAAAAATGACAAAACATTGCATTTATTGTTGTCTTCAGCAAGCATTCCTGGAAGGTATTGGAAGGGTACTGAGTGGAAGGGTGAAAATACAACAAAGAGAACCAGTTGTGTTCAGATAAATACAAGAACACTAATATATAGAGAGAGATACATCAACAGACTGGTAAATACATATATGCACTTACCTCAAGAAAGATAGGTTTTGTTTCTTATTGCTGGTTTGGTTTTTGTTTATGCTTTTTTTAAAAAAACAAACAAACAAAAAAAACTTCCTATTTACTTCAGTGACCTTGGTGGTACTGCATGTCAGAGTACTGTAAATGCAACAGTGTATGGTGACAATAATGTAAAGATGGTAGTAAATATCCAAAAAGTTACTCACCCATATGGAAACCTTCAGTCTGCTAGGAAACACTGAGGCAATCTCCACCAAGGAGCAATCTCCAAGAGATGCTGCCTTAGTGGTGGTCAGCCCTTAAATGATGTCTAGAGGAGGTGGAGTCAAGCTCCACCCCTTCTGAGAGCACAGCTGAATTACTCTCACCTGTGCTCCCACAGCTGACCTGATACTCACCTCAGCTGATTATTCGGAGGTTCAGGCTGTGATTACCAGTTTCCCACACAAACAGTAATAAAAAGTGATGGAAAAAATGAAAAGAAGGTGCAACCCTATATGCAACTCAGAAACAGAGAAAAGATTCTTCTAGAAAAAGGTTAACAGAAAAGGTCAGTAATAGGTGGCAGTTGACGGGCCGGATTTATATTTTTTTTCCATTCATGAAAGGAAAAATTGTTTCCTTTTCATTTTTTAAATCACTGAAAACTATATTACCAGCCTTCAGATCCCCAGATTTGTTAACTTCTAGTTACTCTTAATTTTAATCAAAACTGGGAAAATTTTTGTTACCAATAAGTACAATCTTTCATATATATTTAATTCAATTTGATATTTAGCATGCACTTCGTATTTTATTTGATTTTATTTAGTCATGCTTTTGTTCTACTACTATCTTTAGCTCTAGTATCCTGTTTCCACACAAGAGATGCTGTTCAGGTAAAGTGCAATGCAGAAAAAGTTCTGAGGCACGTCAATAGCAAGTCCTTTCAGTACCGTCAGTGGCTATAAGAATTATTTTGCTAATGGGACTTTACCCTATTTCACTGAATGAATTAGTCTACTGATGCATCTCAGGATCCTCAGAAATTGAAAAAAAAGAATGTCAGAACCAGAAAAAGAAAACAGTATTATTTGAACTTAGTATTTCAGCATAAATAAAATAAAATACTTTTTTCAGAACTCCAACTTGAGAATTCATCAGATCCCAGAAAAACAAAACAAGAGAACCACAAAAACAAACCTTCAAAAACTGTAGAAAAATAAAATGTCATCACTAAAATGGTTATTCTGTATTCCAATATATTCCGATGTAGCTATAGCTATATATATAGAAGATTTTTAGTACCTAAAGAAAATTAATCTCATCTGTTATTCAGTCAAATACCAGCTTCCTGAGGCTCTGTCCTCAGCTGGGACAGAAAATGAAACTAAACCTGGCTTATACACGTATTCAGTAATATCACTTATATCCCCCTACTCACTATACATATAACAGTAACTATCATAGTTACAACTCTCAACATCACTCCCAAAAGAAAGGACTCTGTCTGTAGTATGGTTGCAAGAAATGCCTGTGCAGAAATTAATTCTATATTACACACACACTTATCAGGAAGTTTAATATATCTTATTCAGAAAATTCTCAGTCAGTAGAAATTAGTTACCAGATGTACAACTGCAGCTCACAGAGGTCTTTCTTTCTGATAAATGGCACTTCTATGGGACACTGTTAAACAGAATTGGATAACTGACAAATATGCCCTTAAAATAGGCCTGAGACTTTAAAAAACAACAACAACAAGAACAGTCTAATACTTCTGGAGGTTTGTACTCCTTAAAGTTTGTGGCAGTTGTTGACAGCAACACTTAACTGAGCTGTCCCATTTTTAACCTCCATGGTTTATTCCAGTTATTAACTGTATTTCTCTTTCAATTTAGCAAACAGATCCTTTTTACACTGTGTCAGAGCAGCTCAGAATCAAAAAAAATGTACTGTCCTTCCAGACAATTTTAATGTTGCATAAATCAACAAGGAAACATTATTTTGAGGTATTTTTCACTCTTACTAACCTCCTTGTGAAGAAAAGGAGCAAATATCTTCTGCTATTAAAAATAATATTTATTACTGTCTATACACGTGTAACATACATTTCTGTGTGCTTCTCAGAATTTCAAAGGAATTTGTGTGTGCATACACATGTATATTCATACACATATATAACGTGTACATTGTATATACGCACATACTACTTTTAAAGTGTCTTAGCCTCTAAAAAAACTGATTTGGCCAGCAACCCAACTCATGTAAAAGAAATTGACAATACCCCATGTTGAAGGGTAACATTTCAGTTCTTTGAAAGACATTTAATGGTTCTATTTTCTATTCTTTGAACATTCTAATAGGTGCAGGCAGGATGAAAAAAACAAAAAAAAACAACAAAAAAAAAAACTAAAAAAAAAAAAAAAACAAAAAAAAACCCACAATAATAGTACTTCTTGTTTATAGCATTCCTTTGAAAAGAAAAATAAATAAATAAAAACCATTGCAAGACTTCTGAGTTTTCTGATTCTAAGAACTGCTGATAGAAAAATAAGCCTCTGCTGTCTGGAGAAATTACCACTTAAATATGTCTAGAGATTGCATCGAAGTAGAAACCATTTTACTTACACTGCCATAATGTATAGGAAAATAACTGATGCCATTGGTATGTCAATAAACTAACAAGATGCAAGTCAAGCTGTCCTGCTTCTGAAAATTTGTGATGTCTTAAAGCAAGATCTATAAATCAGTTCTCCAGCGATGCACATTTAGTACTTGATACATCAGACATGAACTGGCATACTTTCAAATACTTTCTTGTCCCTCATATTTTCAAAGGCTTTGCCCACTCAGCTGTGTGCAGTTGCTATTGCCTGATTTGTCCCATCTCTAAGCTTCAATTTTTGCACTTCTGCTCACAGGCTGTACTCTTGGTGTAAGGCACTTCTCTCAAAATGGGTGCAGATTCCTCATGAGTGCTTTAAGTAGAGTTGATGGAAGAACTATTAACAGGGAAGGGGGAGGAGGGGGAGGGGAAAGGGAAAAAAAAAGAGAGAGAAAAACACCTGAAACTGCACAAAGGAGAAAACACGATCTTTTCAAATGTTCTGCAGCTCCAAAAATGTCAGCCATAAACACGTTGTAATAAAATTAACGTAGAAGCTTCCACAGAAATATATATGAACTGTGTTCACAACTGACCTCAGCAAGCCTAACGCAAAAACTGTGGGTTCATCTTACCTGAGAGTAGGAAAATGTCTTAAAGGGTAAACTGGTATTCTTAAGGAACTGTGCACCATTCAGGAACTATCTCTGAAACAATAATAAAGTTTAAAACAGAAGGTTGTCAAAGATTATGTAAAATTAACGCTGCCTATCATAACTGGGTCTTAAAGGTCTAATAACAAAAGCTTATTGTTGTTAACAGGGTCTTTTAGAGAATCCTCAATTTGTTTCCCTAAAGCAGTATGTGAACACAGTCTGGTCACTGCTGGTGCAAACATCTCATCCCCCACAGCTTCTGCCATGTGAAACTGTACTCCTGTATCTCACACAAGCCCCACGTTTTTGCAAAATTTTGGAATTCTATATTTTTCATTATATTCTCAGCTGTCTGAAAAATTCATTTTATTATTTATAGTTAATATTCTATAAAATGCTGCAGAACAGGCTTTTTTTGCTAACGAAGTTTACTACAGACTGTCTAAAATGGATAGGTAAATCTCTTGAACTAAATGATTTCTTCATTAAACTTTCAGCTCTGTAAGAGCCACAGTTCACTTAGGATCCACTTGAAGCTCTCCTTCCTTTAAATGATATGCTCTGCTATGTATGTAAACAGAGAGTGATCAGTTACCATGACTTGGAATAAAAGCCATCTATCAGCTATCTCAGTTTTGGTATTATCAAGAGCACACTGCCCAAGAATCATGGAGTTTTCATAAAGCAAGTTAGTAAGAAACAAGAAATCATCAAATATATCTCACAAGATTCCACTGATGGTTCTTACCAGTATCAAACCAGATTCCAAATACAAAAACTCTTGGTTGGCAGCTTTCAAGAAAAACGCTTAAAGGTGCCAAGAGTCAAGGAACCACTAGAGATACTTAAGGTCCCACTTAAATGTATTACACACATTTCTTTTCTAGCATACAACTCAGTGTAAAAATAGCCTTGATTAAAAGAGGAAGCTACTGATGTCCCAAAAAACCAAAAAGCCAGTATCTCCTCTTCAGGATTAAGACTGCTCCTGGGTGATAAAGGAAGCTTCCCCTACTAAGACTCTATATAAAGTAAAGGTTTCCCTTACCAGAGTTAATAAAAACCTTTCAGCAGCAATATCTCCACATATTTTCTTAATTTCAAAGTAGATTTGATAGCTCAAAATTAGCTTCAGAGATAACATATATAAAAGATCAGGACAAAAAAACAAAACAAAACAAAACAAAACAACTTGGTAGACATGAAAGCAATAATACAGTTTGTAAAAGGATATAAGTTACAAAGATTTTTATGGAAATAAGTGATTCCCCAGTGAAAATTTAAGTGTATCAGCAAGCCTGTTTGTAGAAAATGGAATCACTATAACCTAATCCCAGATAAACAGGCAGTGCGCTTACTCTGTTACTGAAAGCTAGTAAAGCTGCACCAAAGATCGAAAAGGTGCCTGCCTAATGCATTGATAAGTAAATATATATATATATATATATATATAAAAACATGAAAGTATCAGGTGACTTAGCAAAAAAACTCACTGAGCATGAGTTCCACAACAGCATGTACTGCCATTTTTGCAGAAGACAAAGTGCAAAAGGCAAAAAGGAAAAAAAAAAAATAGGATGCAAACCATCGGGATTTGCAAATTCTTTTGACAGGACCTTTGGAGGAAAAAAAAAAAAAAAAGGTTATAAATGAAGTAATGAAGTATTAATAACCACATTAAAAAAGAAAAAAAGAAAGATTTAAGATGGATCCCAAAGTAGTTCAGAAAAAAAAAAAAAAAAAGAAAAAGAAAAAAAAAAAGAATGTTAAATGGCAGTAAAAATAATAACAATAATAATAATAAAAATAGCATTTTGTACCAGAGTTGAAGAACGAAGGAATATTGTTTAAGCTTTTTCAATCAAATACACTAGAGTCTAAATTTACAGTTACACATTGTTAACTGATTAGCGAGGGGAAATAACAGCCAGTACTGTTAAATATTCCAAAAAGACTTAATTTAGCAACATCAAATTGAGTGACATGGCATTAAATTCAATCTCATTTAATTGATAAAAGAATAACCTATGGTATGTCAGACAAAGATTTGTGTCGAATGAAACATCACAGATTGCGAAAGTGACGATTCAAAGATATACTGGATCCAGAGCAATACTTTAAACTGGCATCCTCCAGTGTACTAGATACTAAAAAATATTAGTTTCTTACAGTATGCCATTTGTTAAGAAAAAACTCTTCAGAAGCAACAGAGAAAAGAGAAATAGTGTTTAAAATACATCATATTAACAAAGCTGGACTTCAGATTTTAAATCCTTTTTAATCTGTGTGCACTGTATTTCTTTTGTTAGGCAGAGTGCTTAGGTTTATTCTGTGTAAACTGTGCCACATATGTACTCAACTGCATATCCAAATGCTCATGGATTTCAATCTTTATTTTTACTTGTCATCTTTAATATCCCCTAAAACACCGAAGGAAATTTAATTAAAAAAACAAACAAAAAAAAAAAGCATGAAAAAAAATGTTAAGGCTACAGAATGAGAGCTGGAACCTACAGTTCCTACAGAGCCCTCTGTCCAGGTCAGCTTCCCTTGAATATAAAAGGTGTAAGAAGAAAATAAGAAACTCAGCTAATGGATTTCTTGGCACAGCACATTTGTTTTTCCAGAGTAGCATCATTTTACATTTACATTTCATTAACAATTTTACCCTCGGAGATCAATTCTAATTAATTAAATGTGAAAAAAGGCCAGGTAACTTTCACCTCTTCAACTGCGGTGTGAATTTAATCCTTTAAAAGCAAGCATAAGCATCAAGCCTAGAATATAATTTTCCTATCAAAAAAAGCTGAACTCAACACAATAGCCCCCAGCTGAAATAGCCCTGGAAGCACAGGGTGACATTTGAATCCCAGTGCAAGCACCACGTATGTGTCAGCAGTCTTAACATTTTCTTCTTTTTAATTCTTTTTATTATTATTTGCTTTTAGAAGCACAGAAAGTTTCCAAGACAACAAGCTTTGACTACTTAGTTTTCTGAAAAGATTTTCATCCATGACAAAAGCATTCATAATGTTCCACGATAATTCGTAGTTAAACAGTTGCAGTTCCTTTCATTCTTCATTTATAAAATAGTAGAGTTGAAGTTTTCCATTTCTTATTCCTAGCATGTATTCATCCTTTTCAAAAGGAAAGGCAAAGCTACAATTGTTTCTTCTAATGAGACTGTACTATGACAGCATCCTTAGCAGGTACTTACAGTTTATTGTAGGAGCAGTTGACAGCAACTATCGATGTGTGAAACAATGATTATAAAACATAGCTTGTCAAGAAACTTCATCCTGCAGAAAACTTTGATATTTTGAACACTTTTCTTTATAAACAGGGGTGCAAAGCAGCTGCAGAAATCTTAATAATGTTGCTTGTATTTCAGGCATATACTAGCTAGTATACAGTAAAAGGGGCAAACTGGCTTTCTATGGATCTGTTTGTCAAATGTCAGATTCTGAAGAACTGTGCTACCAGTAAATTAGCCTCTGGATCTGTGCACAGACATATATGCAATACTCTGACAGCAGCATTTAAGAACTGAAGAAGAGAAGGCTCCACGGAGACCTCACTTTGGCCTTCAGCACTGTGCATAAGCTCTTCAGGGATCTGGTGGGGGGCAGCCCTGCCCACTGCAGGGGGACTGGAACTAAATGATCTTTAAGGTCTCCTCCAACCCAAGCCATGTAGGAGAACGGTGGGGGAATCAGATTGTTTATTCAGCTTCTCTAGTTCTACGTACAAGATGCTCTTTTTTCCACTATATTTGATAGAAAATATGTGAATTACTAAGATACACTCATTTTCTCAGCAGAACCCAGCAGGAAGTATAAGAAACGAGGTCTTTAATCCAGTAGCCTGATCCTCTGACTGGAATCAGCACTTGGTGAAAGTGAAGACAGGGCAGACAGTCACCCCCTTCTGAATTTCAATGCAGCACTGAGTGAAAAATGGTGACAGTGAAATCACTTCTATTCAGCAATCTGAAAGTTTGCTTACAAGTTGTTGCCCTTGCATCTATAAACATGCCCATGTCCCCTCCTTGACTTGGCAAGCACCACTTGCTCCTCAGTTTCTTTTATTACTGAAAAGAGCAATTCCCCTGAACTGGGGTCAGGTGAGCAGCATGGTTTCTTGCCTTCAAGGTGGCTAACCTCCTTATTTCATGGATTTGGGCTGTAAGACTGACAAGCATTTTAAGTTTAGAAATAGAATGTAGCAGATTAGGGGAAGCTCAAATCTGTCCTGATGAAAGACAGAGGAACAGCTGAAGGCAGGCGAATGGGCAACCATCACTTAGTGCCAGCTGTGAGCTCTGCTAGCAAGATGTTTCTGTGACAACAATATCTTCAGTATTTTACTTCAGAAGGTCTTTAAACAGAGGCAACTGTTTTGTCACTGGCATAACTTAGAGAAGTTCAGAAACTTCAGAAAATTACATTTCACTCTATCAGAGAAAACAAGAGGTGTATTTTCTACAGTAACTTTATGCAGCTTGTCTTTCAAGCTTTCTTTTCTTGCATTTGGCAGTATCCAGTCCCCTTCGTGCTATTTCCTGGGCATCAAAGCATACCTAATTCTCCAGAGTAGCATGCAATTCCTCATGTGCTTCAGGGAAGGAGAAGATGTTGTAATGTCATACAAGTACACTCATCTGCTTCCAGGGTATTTTTGCTTGAGCATGCCATCTTTGAAATGTCACTAAGCTGCTTACCTTTAAAGAAATAGATATGTGCTATGACTCAAAATCAGGGGTCTCATAAATACAGCTAACTAGGTTATAGCATAATTGTGCACAGCAGAGAAAGAAGCAGGATTCTATGATCTGAAAGGGCTTTTCTAGTGTGACAGTCCATGTTTCTATTGTTCAGAGAAGTCAATATTGTTGCAAACATTTTATTCTTGATACACATCTAACGATTTACCTTCTGGAATGTTCCTCTTTGCAGTCACCTCCCTTTGACATTTCTGCATAATGCATCTAAGAAAGATTTCTGCTTACCTTCAGTTTTCTTTTGCCCTTGCTCAAGGTCACAATTGCAGAAAATATACTTCAATTCACATTTTGACATCTGTGAATCTGACAGAAGCAGTGTTGCTACCTAACCCTGCTTAAATGCAAACCGTATTTCGATAAATAGTGCTTTAAATCTCCTTTAAACAGCATCTTGCTTTTTATTGATAGAACTCATGAAGACAGTCCCCAGTCAAATGAATTCTTCAGAAATAGCAAAATGGAAATGTGTTGGGTGGAAAGTGCCCTCTGGCTTCTAAAATATATTTACTTATAAATTTGCTGTGCAAATTATATTTTTGCATGTTTTCTTAATCAGAAAACCTTGAAATTCCTATCTGATAAATAAATATAACCCCTCCTATTTGAAATGCAATTTAACAACATGTTCTTTTATCCAAGTACTTAAAAAGAGAAAATAAATAAATAAATCTCAGGACATGCCATAGAATTTCACAACTATTCAAGCTATTACATATGCACACAGAAATACAAATAGAGAACTAGGAATTAAGCATCTATAGGAACAATCCCATTTGACCTTAGGAATGTGATTTACTCCAAGCAAGCTTACAGTGTTGTATGGGAACTGTCTAGTCATGGCCTGAACCACTGACTGATCATCTGGGGAAAGGATCTAGTCAGCCCAGGGCGTAAAGGCAATTGACCTGTGTGACAGGAATCAGTGGAGCCTGGCCTCACCCCTCTTAGACGTCATTTATGGGCTGACTGTCACTAAGGAAGGACCTCTTGTTGAAGACTCCTCCTTGGTGAAGCTTTCCCCCACAAACCGAGAACTTTCTGATTTGGGAGAGCAATCTCCTTCACTTCCTTTATAGCACTTTTTTATTGTGAAGATCCTTCTGTCATTGTACTTCTGGTGTAACGCCCTTCTTGTTGTATCGATCTGTCAAATTGCTACAAATGTAAACAACAACTTCATTAGAATTTGCTCCTAGAATTCCACAGGACTGTTAGTTCAACATAATTATTTCTCATTAAAATGCTCTATTAAATACTGGATACTGTGAGAGACTGTGTCAAAGGCAAATGTATATGCTTAAAAAAAGTATATGTATATGCTTAAAAAAAAAAAAAACAGCCTATGACTAACTAACAATACTCACGTACAACTGATCTTTCAAGTAGAAAAGTGTAGATTTTTCCATGCTGAGAGTTTCTTAGAGCCAGGACCAAGGCAACAGAATGAATTCCCTCATCACTGATTAGACAGTATGAATCATATTCCCAATGCAAGACTCATTCCCATTGCCATCTTCTGCAAAATGCTGACCGCAGACACATAAATCAAAATGCCTGACAAAGGAAACCAACAAACCAAAAAGTGTTATCAAAACTAGCCACTTCACTCTACTAATTTGTGATGAAAAGAAAGTAACAATAAAATGCATGGTCAAATGCAAGACCTACTACTGAAAGACCACTAAGATATTCAGTTTTCTTAGAGAATAAGGAATGCTACAGAATACAACAAGGAATAAAATAGGAACAGGAATTACAAAAATAGAAAATGGTTGAAAGATTTCCCTAAATTCTCATGCAGCACGTATACCTTGGGGAAATGATTTTCACTGTTTACTTTTGTCTTCAAGTCATTTAGGAATAATAAAAACAATTCAGTCAGAGCTAAGTCTTTGAAAGTAATTAACATTTTATACATTCCTCCAAGTCAGAGGAATCACACAGCACAATAAATATCCAACTATCTGCTTGCTTTCACAAGCTAAAACAGATGACCTATTTTTACCCAATGTAAACAAATAACATTAATTTTTCAAATAATTCAATATACTAAACCTGTAGATTTGCCATGAAAGAAAGAAAGATCAGAGAGCCTCATTTGGTTAAAAGTAGTATAAAAACAAACCATGTTCAAGGACAATAACACTCCACAAAATAGGTAACGGCATCTTTTTTATTTCAGGCCAGGCTTGTAAAAGGAAAAAAAAAAAAAAGCAGATGGAGGTTTCCCTAAGCAGATGTAGGGAAATAAAAGAAAGTGATACAGTTGGCTTCCTGCTCATGCCCTAAGTCCTTTTATATTTCTGTCACTCAGGAATAGAACCACACAGCATGTCTTCTTCTAAAATCACCAGGTGAAATTTAGTAGGATAACTTTCCTTGGACTAGCCCATGTGGAGAGCTGATTGCTAACCCCAGCATGCACTCCCCAAAGTAGGTGACAAAATTCATTAGTGTCCACTTTTCTTAACACTACCCTTCAGCAGCAAGTTCACCGGCTTGTGACTACAACTAACCCATAAATCAATTATTCATCTGTCGCTTCTGAGCTCACACTGCATTCCATCCTTAAAGCCTCATTGTTTTCAAAGACCTCCTAGGGATTACTAAATTTGTAGTGCAACAAAAAAAGAAAAAAAAAAAAAGAGGTTGTTTTGTTTCGGTTTAGCATATAAAACACAAGGACATTTTTTAAAGACAGTTCAGCAGTTAAGCACTCACTTTTCTGGAAATAGGCTAAAAGGTTACTTGGGAGTTTTTGGTTGAAACGAATTGCCTGCCTATTGAGCAAACAGTTGCAAAGTGGATAAATCATAATTGTGCAATTGCACTCAAACATTTTCATTGGCCTACAGTAACCACTTGATACGCTTGGTATCTCCAAAAACATCACAGCGGCTAAGGAAAAGCTCTAAAATATTGTGGTTTTTGTGGGATAACTTGTAGGAAAAGGTGGCCCAGAAATAGCCTGGAGAATCAGGACAAGAGATATAGAAAACAGTAAAACAGATGTCTGGGGAAACACCATAAATTACAACTAAAATGCACATATATATAACGTGTATGGGTATATGTAGAAATCATATATGGACAGATTACATACAATTTCTATACTTAGTTTGTTCATTAACAAATAAATAGCAAAATAATACCAAAAAAAAATGTATGTTTCTGTGTGTACAGAAATCGTACATAATGTATGAAGAAAACATACAGATAAATCAGAAAGACAAATGAATAAAAAGAAGAAATGCAGAAATAAAATCTGACAGAACACCATTAGATTATGGATTAGAAGAAAAACTAAATAAATAAAAAAGCACTGCTGAAAGTTAACTACCTGGAAAACTGAAAAGGTTTCCAGAAAAGAATAATTCGCCTTTGACCGGGTTTGTTATTTCTATTATTTATCATCAATTTGATTTTATGATTTTCTTCCTTTATTTCATTCACTTCTGATGCAGCAAATAATATCATTTTCTTTCCTCTTGTATTTTTATCATACTTCTAACATACAATTGGATTTTTAAAAAATCACCAATCTTCTTGTTTTTTCACTATTCTTTGTATCTACATCTTTAGGTAGAAATGGAAAGGTCACGAGTTTTACATTTTGTGAAAAGTCTGAGGCTGAATGGATAGAAAATTTTGCTTTCATTAAGCAAACATTAGCCTTCACCAATTCAACATCACTCAGAGCACTTCTGGGTCATAGAAATCCTATACATTTCATTATCCGACCTTTCTTTGTCTTCTCTGCTTTGTAGTGTAGCTATATAAATGTTAATGGTCGAGTTCTTTTTCTTGCTCTGCATTTTATCTATGTACTCTTCCTTTCTATAATCTACCACTTCTCTGTGCAGAAACTCACCAGAAATTTCCATAATCTTGACCTCCATGAGCTGTACCTTGCTACCGCTTACCATTATTGTCCTACTTCAGTGGTGCTCACATTTGAGTAGCCTGCTGGTAATGTTCAGTCAGATAACTTTTGCTTTTAAAATCAACACACAGTACAGGAACACAATATAATACCATTCATTTTTTGCATACTTTTTTTTTTTTTTTTTTTTTTTTTTTTCATTAACAAGGAGCTACTGCTCGAAGAAGTTAGTGCCTGAAATATTCCAGTGCTTTGTAATCAAAAATACTCCTGGAATCATTTGTGCCTCAGACTCCAAGTGGAAATATTCATTCAAGTTATTAATAGAGGTTGCTGGTATTTTGTAGATAGAGCTGTTTTATCCTGACTTTGAGCTTGTTATAGAGACAAAATAATAGCATATTCAAACTTACTGGAAGCTGTGATGTTTCTTTCAATAACCCGCTGCTTGTAAGAGTCAGATAAACTCTTTCAGTCTCTCCCCAGCCTGTTCCTTCCATGGTGCATACAGCAGAAATGCTTTTGGTAACTGACTGTGAGGATCTGAAAAAAGTAGCATTGAAACAGGAAAGAGAACATCACTCCTTATGAGCTGGAGGTAGGGGGGGCAAAGGGCAACCATTTGTGGAGCAAGGGAATGGTAGAATGAAGTGGGACTACCACACCATGTAGGGACATATGCCAGGAGGCAAGAGATGTGAAAGCAAGAGGCTGATGTCCTGATACAAAGGAGAAAACTTGAAACTGTGCTATGAAAAAGGTAAAGAGGAGGCAGGTATACGCGATGGATTAGGACTACTAACATTGTTTATTCATACCAATGCTATGTGGAAAAAAAAAAAAAACAACAACAACAACAAAATAACAGAAAATAAAAATAAAAAATATAAAAAATAAAAGATTGAGTTACCTGAGTTAAAGCTTACTAAATTTCAGTTTTCCTCATTTTACTTACCATGCCAACATTTTCTCCTGGTTACAAAATATATTCCAAGGCTATTAAGCTGTACAGACTCAAGCACTTGTGAGTCTAGGGCACAAGTGATCATACTCTGGTGCATTTATGGCACACTGATCCTATTTAGAATACCAAGGAAATAAATATAACCTTTGCTCACATCAAAATGAAAAACTATCAGGTCCTAAGGAGACAAACTCGTATTTTTGGTCATAGCTACTAGCAATCAGCTTTATACATAGTTGTTCCGAGTATCTGAGCAAGATACACAGTGCTTCTTGTAAAGTCAAATCATAACTATATGACTTCAATAGGATCACAAGGAACCTGAATTTAACTTTTATTTTAAAGCATGATTAAAGTCTAAGCCTTAGTAATTACTTGCTTAAGTTGGGAAGACATGAGAAAAAGTATCACTTTTGCTTTTGTTTAGGCTATAAAATAGATAATATTTACACTCAGCCTCACAGGAATCATTCAACTCTTTTAAATGCTGAGACTAGATACCTTTTTTCTAGAATGGCACAACTTCATTGTTGGCTGTTGTTTTTTAAAGTAGAAATTCTGTACTTGCAATTGTAGTAAATTTGTCATTGATGGATTGCTCTCAGTCTCATTTAATGGTAACTATAGACACAAACTTCTGTATTTATCAATTGTGAGTGTATGTTCTACCCAAATAAATAAAGATACCATCTAAGTTATGTCTCTAATTAGATCTGCATAATTAAGAGCTAATCACGGCAATTTTAAAAGGACCACTGCATTATTGAATTTTTAATCTGGTATTGATATTCAGTTTTGTATTTAACTGCAAACTGAAAATGTGTTGCAAGCAGATAATTTTGTTGCCTCTTTTTCAATAGACACAGTAAAAGCATTGCTTACTGAGAAGATGACTCTCTGATAACAACTACATTCTGGTTGGGAAACCATTCAGTTGCAGTGTGTAAAAGTTTCATCAGGATTGAAGTCCATTCCTGCTTGAGAGAGGGAAAGGAAAATCCCAGCATAGGTGGGAGCTCCGTCCTGTATTTCTTAATATAATTTTTTAATCACAAACAGAGATAAAATTCCCTTGTTGTGCATCCAACATGTTTCTTTAGAAGAACTGGACCCAGTCTGATCCCTAGGGACACCTCTCATCATTCATCTCCACCCAGATATTGAGCAATTAACCACCACTCTCCAGATATAGAAGATCAGCTCTTAATAGGATATTACTTTTATATATTAAAAAATAAAAAATAAAAAATAAAAAATAGCATCTTATTTGAGCAACTTAAATAAAAGAAGAAGAAGAAGAAAATGTTGATGTTATCTCTCTGCTAATTACTGTGTCATGTACTGAAAATAACAATCTGTGGTATATTTCAAAGATGCAGTTCAAGGCTGCATACAACCACAAATGATCCTAGCTTGGATATGAAAGAGATTGCAGTTGTGGCAGAGGAGCATTCAATGCATCCTCCACAAACACTTTCACGTAAAGTGTTCAATATCAAAACTGATCCTGAAATTAAGCTATAATTTTAAAGCTGATCCACTTCCAAATCTGTTTAAAGTATGATGTCTTTTATATGTGTCCATTGCAATAGAATACTACATAGTAAGGGAGGAAGCTACCTTAACGGATAGAGGTGCTATTAAGTCATCTTTGAACGTTTTAGCCTCTAGTAAAAAACACTGATTTGTTTTCTCACTGTGTGATATATCATGAAAGTTGGGATAACACACACAGAGGATAAGCACAGTCATTAGCAGTACTTCTTATCCATACATGCTGTTATAGAAATAATAGAGCTTTTGATCGATTTAGATTCTTTTAGTAGCAGAACACTTTGCTGCTAAGCAATGACTGTTCATGGCACCAGTGGAGAATATGGTTGAGAGGAACACATGACTAATACCTAGTGGTTGTTGACACAGCTCCTTCTTTCAGAAAGATGTGCTTTTGCTGAGAAAAGATCCCTGTGCTATCATAAATTCACTTTGCACTCTTATTGCTATTATTACCCTTGGCTAGTTGCAATTCAACCAAACAAATGACTATGAATGATAGCTAAGGAAACAATAAACCTTGTTTTTGGTCAGGTACACTTAGTCAAAAAGAAAACATGAAATCTTTACACAAGGATGAAAAATCTCTAGCTGGAACAGAATATTAAAATTTCTTCAATAAAATAATGGCCCAAATAAGCCTGTCCAGAGGACACAACAGCACGTATTGAGCCTCAATTCACTCAACTTCTAGACCACCAATACAGTCAATATCAGCCACCACTGTATTGAACACAATTTCTGCCACACCACTAATATTTCAGTTAGCATCTTTCAATGTAAATACTTCATCACAGCTAAAAACACAAGTGTGGCAGACCAAAGAAATGCTGTTCTGAAATTAATTGGTAGCTATTGCATCACTAATATCCTTCAAATCCACATATTCTCACTATAGGCCTCAACTAAAAATGTATTGTAAATTTGGTTACTGGCTCTTTGAATAAATTGCATAAGAATGTAACAGTTCAGAGTTTCATTCATAATTTTCCATCAACTTTCATTTTCAGTTCCTTGACATTCCAGTTGACATTAAAATTAAGCAATCCTCATAGCCCAAGAGATCACATAAAATAAATAAATAAAACAGAATCAAGCAGGATGTCTCTTGCACGTGTATTTATTCTTTCCTCGTTTTTTGCCATGCCTATTTTGGAATAAATTTTCATTGACCTACTTCTCACGTGCACATGGTTCAGCTTCAGAAAAAAAAATGCAGGTAGAAGAGAGACAAAGAGATCTGATGACCTATCGTCTGCTATCCTCACACACTAAGTTAACTTTCAATTTTACATCTTTTTAATGTTGTTTACTTAAAATTATGAACACTCAAAGCATTCACGTCTTCTGTGATCAGTGCTATAGATCCCTGGGAATCTCAAACATGGAACAAGAGTAGAATATGTAATAGAAACCTGCAATGCAGATAAGAGTTACACGGTGCATATCAGAGAAGTTTGCCTTGGAGAAATAATGGAAGCCCAGTGATAACATCTATATTCATTTCTACTAGCCTCATTATTCATTCTAATAGAAGTAGTATTTTTCTCTTCTGCTAAATTAATGCAATTGCCTTATAGGTAAATCTCTATTTTTTAATATTTTCAATTTAGTGCATAATTGTATTCTAACTTTCTAAATCCATCTTTTCCATATTGCATGAAAGTCTGAGAACATCTTTCATTGAAATTAGATTGCCTATTTCTGTAACATAAATTAACTTATGAACTGGAAAAAAAAAAAAAAATCAATTTAAACATTGTGTTGCACACATAAGCAGGAGGATGGAAAGTTATGGAAAGAGAACCTTGATCTTCATTATGCTTTCACTGCTTTCAATTCTAATTTAACAAAGCTTTTGAACGTTGAAAGCTTGGGGCTATTTTAGATTTAATTTTTATTTATTTGAAAGTCCACATGATTTTTCAATCAGTCAGTCACGATATCATCCTTTTCAGCCACAAGGTCTTCATGAAATTAATATCTTTTGACCTTCTCTTCTTCACCTCATCATACTAACTCATTTAATTTCATCTTAAAATATTTATAATACTACAGACTTTTTACATATGTATTGAAATTACTGTTCTGAGTATTTACATGTGTGTGTAACCCAAATGAAAGTAATACACTGTAAAATCAGAGCCTTTGAATAAGACTTGGAGGCAGCACAAATATTTGTACACTTTGGGGGCTGGATGTGTAACAATTGCTGTATATGACACCACTGTAAAGGATATGTCAGATACTTTTAAAATCATAGTAAAGGTAATACTGAGCAACACTTCTAGCTGAGGTAATTGGAGCGGAACTTTTCCTTGGTGTCACTGATACTTTGCTGAGCTTTCCAGAAAATACAAAGCTTATGATAAAAGTAAGTATTACACCTTCACTTGAAATCCAAAATTCATTTCCAGCAATAGAATCTCATAGATACAGCATATCTCATAAAAGGTTTCAGCAATAAGCAATAAAAATATAGTAAAATAGGAAAAGCTGTAGTATAAAGAAAATTAGAAGAAAATATTTAGGATTTAAATCAATAAAAGGGGGATAAAAAAATACTGGTATAGTGGTAGATTCTGGAGCTTTCTTTTCATGTACTAAAGAATAAGGGAACTTGTAATGAAAACAACTCTTGAATATCTCCAAAGATTCCTTTCATTTCTTGAAGTTTTACAGAATGAACCTTTATCAAGATCAATTATTGAATTGTATTAAGCTTTCCCTGATGTCAGGACAGCATTTTGGTCTGAAACTGCAGGTGTAACCTGTGACTTTCAAACCTGAGAGGAAGGGTAAATAGATTAATTTTACTTATTTTTTTTTATGTTTGTGGTTGGTTGTGCGGATGCTCGTTTTTTTGGTGGGGGGAGCAGGGGATATTTCTTGAATTAGATTATACTAAAATATTTGGCTGTCTTTAGTCATAGCCAACAACCTATTACAGTGACATACAGACATGTTTACCATCAACTACAGTATTGCACAGGCCAGAATATGTCTAAGAGGGCAGACTCCCCAGTGGCCAAGCAAAGACAAATTTATGAAGCATCGGGTGAGATGCCATCTGGAAGCCATACAAGAATAGTCTAGGTGCTCTTCTGATCTATCTTCCAAAGTCTTCCATCACAGTGTCCCAGACATGATGACTGGCGCACATTCCTGACAGTTTCTTGGCAAGGTAACTGACAGCTAGTGGTGCACAAGAGGATGAACATAAACACAACAAATGCGTGTGGGCCAGCAGGCAGCATCCCAGCAGAAGACATCATAGATCAAAGAAACAGAGCTTGCTTACTAGTTCCACAATGACCAAGAGTCTCATTAAATGTGCAGCTCAAGAAGATTTCTGCTGTGGAAACAGGACTCCCAAGAAGAGAATGCCAGAAAATGCACTGTTTCCTCAGTTAATTTCTCCTCCTTGAGGAAAGATGCATTTCACTAGCAAAAGCAGTTTTGCTAACCTTGTGGGTGCTACCAGAATGCCTTTGCATGGACTATGCCTGAGGTACTACCACTTAAGTGGGAGTGAAGGGGGTTCTGGGGAATTGTATCTCAGCTGTGCCAGTATGCTCACAAAAACAACAACAGATTTTTGATGCCTTTTTAAAAAAACAAAGTTTTTGGCTTGGTTCTTATGAGACTGCTGGATGAGACATCCAAGTAGTGGGAGATTTTATAGAGTTTTTATCAGTATCTAAGTCACATATATATAATGTGTTAATAACAGAAAAGGATAATTGCAGCTATTCAGTACTGAAAGGAAATGTTTGTGCAAGCAGTAGAAACCTGTTTCGGAGACCTGATTTTCAGTGCAACATCACCTGTAGTAGATAAATTCACAAGACATGGCTGAAGCATTTTTTCGGTCCTTTGAGAAACTATTAATATTTTCTTTCTCCTTATTAACCATCATTTAATTAATCAGCAATTAATTAAATAGCATACATTTTCATGGAGAATGTACACCCTTAGAATTCTCCCAGGACTGCCTAAGCCTTACGAACGTATTGAAACAAACAGGCTGAAAAACCAAGTAAACAAGCTTAGCATTTAATATAGACAATTAAGTTTTAAACTCATTTAAATATTTGTCATTCAGAAAGTTCAAAGTTTCCTGAACAGTGCTTCTCAGTGAAGAATTAAGACTTTTCCATGCCAAGAAAACAAGAAAATTGTACAGACTTTGTATGGATGATTGCAAAAACTATCATTAACAAATTTCATCTGATTAAAATAGAAAAATAGCATTTGTACTTTACTTTGTATATGCACTGTTATTTTGTTAGTGTGAAAATTCAGGTAATTGTGTTTCCATGGTTCCACATCTGTGTTTACATTTGCATCAGTAATTTACAAAAGGTGTATTTTCCAAGTCATGTGCATTAACACAACTTCAAGTACCAGTTCTTACTGAATGCTGAAAGGGGCCTACAATAACAAATAAATTGTTAACAGCAGACAAAAAGTTCCCTTAAGTCTTTCTTAAAATCCTTTTATTAGAATGTTCAGAACAACATTCTGTTATTCCAGCTGAAAGATACCACCTATTCTTAAATAAACATAGTCCACACTTATTTTGCAATGGCTCATTTTCTGAAATGTTTGCAAATAATTCAAAAAACTATTTTTCAAAAGAATAGTTCTATGTGCTTCAAAGCAATTGTCTGTATCAGAGTAGTGAAACACATTTTCATGACTATTTTTAAATAGAGGATTCTGATCCTTCGTAAAAAAAATTTACATCTATTAACTACATTAGTAAGCTAACTGGTGACTGCTGTGTATTAAATGCATTGCCAAGGCAATTATCCCTACAGATCTGTCAGTGGTTATTTTTAAATCCAGGAAATTACACAGCATCACTGTAAGCTGGGTATTTTGCAGTCCTGTAGCATTTCAGGAACAAAGTTTTCAAGGAAACCCACAAATGTTATCACTTCTTGGGACACAACCACACATTTTGGACTGGAGTTTGTGATGGCACAAACAAATAATCTTTCTTTGCCTTCTTTCTTGGAAACAAATGAAGTAATAAGTATTTTAACTACCTGCTTTTAGATTGATAAAAGAAATTAGCAAAGTAAAAATTGATAGAAGAAAGAAAAAATAGTGAGCTATGCTATTTCCTACATCATGGAAATCAGTACTAAATGTGATTTTTTCTGGGGGGATGGAGGGAAAAAAAAGAAGAAAAAAAGGAGGAAAGAAACATCACACTGTCACATACACAAGACACTCTGCCGCACTCCTCTACATGCATGCTACTATACCACACCTTAAACTTCCGTCTCTGGACTTATTTGCTTTAGCTCTATTTTATAAGATCAATTTCATAACTAAAGCTAAAATTAGAGCCCAGCCTTCAATAGACTTCTATCAATAGAAATGACTGCATGGTAACTGGGAGATGATAAGTCTGAATATTATATCATTAAAAATAATTAAACAATAACATGAATGCTAAAGCTATTACATAGCAAAAATATCAGAATATAATAAAAAGCAAATAAACTACTGAAACATGAAGACATGAGTCATGACCTTTAATTGTACTTTATGCTTAGAAAATGTATTATCTTTAGGAAAGGTACCTACATAAAAGTGCACAACACTTGCATTTCCCTTTGATTCTATGAGTTGGCTGAAATTGAGTCTTCTAGTTTTAAAAAGTTTTGAAAGAATTACGGCACCCCACTGAGAAGCAGCATGACATTACAGTCACATATCAACTGATCTACACTGCAGAAATCTATAGAAGAAACAGGGATACAGTTGACACAGTAACTAAGAGGTGTACAGTCTCAATCGTTTTTGCCTGAAGCGAGGGTGCATTCAGCCAAAGATCCAAGAATTGATAACAAGCACTTGAGGTGGCAGTGGGAGAGTCAGACTTGAAAAAAGCTTGTTAACAAAAATATAATTTTGTTTCATGACCTTGCTTACAAAACAACAACCTGAAAATGTAACGTATATTTCTTTGCACTACATAGCATTAATTCTGCTTAGCAATTGAAGACCTCCACTGAGAAATTAAATCAGTTGAACAGAAACCATAAACTCATAGTTGTAATTATGCCAGATTACACCAAAAAAAACCCAAACAAAGAACACCCACAACATTTTAACAGACATAGTGTTTCTACTAAGAAGAAACTTCTGAGGAAAATCAACATTTCATTCCAAAATACTTCCTTAATGCTACTTCAAAATAGTCTATGTAATTTATTCAAGTTGAATAAGATTTACTACACAACTTTAGACCTATTCTATAAATATAGATGAATTTCTCCTTTCTCTAATCTTTTACATTCACAACTAGTAAAATAAATAAATAAATAAAAATCTCTGTAATTCATTTTGTAATTTCAAATATTAAGCCATGAGATACATTATACAGCTTGAGACAACTCACATGCCCTCTCTCTGCATTATTTCCATTCATTTTATCACTCATTGCAAAGCATTAGAAGAAATAAAAATTTCCAAATGATTGTGCCTGAGCAGTTTTATGTGAGCTTAAATTTATTGGCATTAGTTTCTGTCAGGTATAGAGAGAACAGATAAAATAAAGCAAACTGATTATTCTAAGAAGTATAACTGCCATAACTGCTTTGATGCAGCAAATAACAATAAAACAAACGTTGTGTCTTGTTTAAATATGTACTAAATATATACTAAATATATATATATACACACACACACGCGCGCGCACACACACATCCATTGCTAAAATGTTCATTAAAATTCAGGCATAATGAATTCATAGGGTATTAATGTTGAATACTGGTGACAGAAAAGCTAACAGACTCAAGGTGCCACTGAGAATTTAGAATGACCTCCTAAATGCCCTTCTCAATATTTTATAACAGCCAAAATCATCATAAAATCTCTTCCATTAAATCTCCCCTTTTCTGGTCTTCTACTGGCCAGAAAATCAAATGGAAGCTTTTGCAAATGAAGAGGAAGCTGGTAGTAAATTTCAGAAAAATCTTTTGATATAATTTTTATCCTATGCAATTTAATGTGAGGAGTGACTAAACATTCCGCATATTAATATCATTCTTTTCTGTAAATGGAAGTTCAGAGTTCTAGTACTTTCATTCATACTAAGATTTCTTACATTCTTTTATTGCAAATAAAAAAAGCTACCTTATAGACCCTCTTATTCATCTGTTCAACACCAGCAAATTGCTGTCAGAAAGTGACAATCTGATAATTCTGCTCTTTGTTTAGAGAAAGTGTTTATTATGCAGAAACAGAAGAATAGAGTGGAAACCAAGAAGAGTTCAATGCCAAGAACTAGCCAGGGGAGAACTACATGCTATTTTGCATTGCTCAGAAGAAGAATAAGGCATAATCAGTGGCATTCATCATAGGTAATTTGTCCATTGTGGATAGTCCATTTATGTACAAAATGTTTGCCATTAAATATGATAAAACTGTTAGTCTGTTGGTGAAGCACAGGTAATAGCAAAGAAGCCAAACTTACTTCTCCATAAGCCATCTCCTTGTACTACCAATGAAACAATGCTGTAACATCAACTTGAAGACAAAATAATACCTTAAGTCAGCAGTGACTAGATTTTCAGCATCATGTATTTACAGAAGTCCAGGATTCATTTGACTAGTGTTATTTTTGCTGTTTTGAGAAGATGTATTATTGTAATTTATTCCCTCCTATCCCTAGCGCACACACACACACACACACGCGCGCAATAAATAAATAAACGAAGTGACCTGAAAAGCATTATTAACTCATTTACATTTATAGACCTGTGTGAGCTGCTATCATCCTCCCATAAAAATACTGAATATGTATGAATATTTTTCTGTAACTGCTTTAAAATGGCACAAGAAGTTACAGGTTTCTGGATGATATGGGGAGCTGGAACACAAATTACTAGTTTGTTCAGAAGCATATTAAAGCATAAGAAAATATTAGTATTTTGCATAGTGAAATTTGCATTTATAAAAAGATTACCTTCCAAGGAACATTTAGGAAAAAGAAACAAAGGAGATGGTAATTTAATTAAAGATTATTGCTCATGTCCTCTTGGGTATTTCTGATTGGTGCCTCACAACCACAGAATTTTAGTGAGAACTAGAATTTAAACGCCCTTGAGAAATGGGACTTAAGTACTTTCTTTCTTCCCTACTTGTTATGTTTAACATCCTTATTTACCTTGCAATCGCCTACACCTTTTCCAATTTTTCACTTGTAAATAAGAACAGCAGATACTTCACCTCATCCTTTTACTTTTTTTTTTTTTTTTAGAACACTATTGCCAATAACTTTTAGTTCTCCTCCATGAAGTGCAGCAAGTATTATTTCAGCACACTCCATTTGTTTAAGTTTGAATGGTGATTAACTTCCCTCCACTTGATAATCACTGGGAGTACATCTCTGAGCAGATTTTCTACTTACTAACCCAGTCTCAAGGATCCACATGCTAGATCATACACTTTGCATACTGCTCTGAATTTAGTGCTGTGATTCTTCATGAGTAACTCCAGCTCCAAGAACAGAAGGAGAGACCCTGAGAACACTTGCTGGCCAAACCCTGCCAAGAGCAGTTCCTCCCTCTCCGGGACAGGGTGGCTGCATTGTCCCATTGCCTAGGTTGAAGTGCTTTTCTTGGTATAAACCACATGTGGCTCTGATCACATTGACTGATATTACCACTGCATAATTTGAAATGTCTAGAGAAAGATTAAAATATTTAATTAGACAAAAATTCATCCTTATATGTTATGGTCAAGTAAACCTATACGGGTGTTAGACATTCCATCTTTGGGCATTGCAGCTGTTACACAGTAGCTACTGAATATACTTTCAGTATGCCTAAAGAAGTTCTATTCCAGACACTGAGAACTGCTGCCAGCAAAATGTTAGCAAGGATCCCTAACTGCTATACTTTCTTTTATCTATTCAAGTTTGATGACTTGCCTAATTGCTTTGTTATACAAGTCTATCTTCTATTTGAAATTTACCTTTGCATTCTGGGAGCTCTGGAAGAAAACTTGCATTCTATGCTCAAAGCAAAATGAAATTGAACATATCTAAATATTTTATAGCTTTGTAAGTAAACTTATTTTCTAAATTTCCTGAAGTGTGTAACTACATATGGATGCTGCTGTTAAAATTGCACCCTAGCACAAGAAAAACAGTACAGATACTTAGCATCACCAATTTAGTATTTTTTTAATGTAATTGGTATCAAAATGACAATAAAGTAAACCAGTAAAGCATGAAGGCAATTAAAAAGAAAAGCTGTTTAAAGTAATATTTGTATGCATTGGAGATGCTGTTTGCTAACAAAATAACCGTATACAAGAATGTCTAGAGAAGTAATCACCTACTGCTGTATCCTACATAAATGTAATGAATTGTATCCTGTTGATTGGGCAATAAAGGCCTTATTTCACTTCATTTCACTTGGCCTTTCAAAATGCTATTCGTACTATAACATTATGAAAAGAAAGAAAATATAAAAAGGTTAAAAAAATTCAGTCTCATGGAGAAAACTACGCCAATAGAAGAATAAAAGTATTATTTTCCCAACCTTGTTGTGGTGGTGCAATGACTTCAAAAGGTACTGGAATTTATTATATTGAAAAATGCAATATCAAATATAAATAGCATATCAGAAACTATTAGACTTAAACCACAATATAATCAATTTTAAGAAAATATATATTATGTTAGGAATGTGTGTTTCCAAATATAACTGGTGATCAAATATACAGAGAGAGTAGATTCTAAGAAATTATTTACAAAATCTCTTTAGCAAAATTTCACTTAAAAAAAAAAAAAAAGAAAAGAAAAGAAAAAGAAAAAGAAAAATTGTCATAGGATTTGCATATATAAAATTGAGTGAAGTTGTTTTTGTTAGTTTTTGAATAGGCCAGATCTGCAACAGATGTAAAAATTGAAAGCACTTCTTCCATCTCCAAAAAGAAGGAATTTCTTAGAATCACAGAGTATTGTGAGTTGAAAGGGACCCACTAGAATCAAGTCCAACTTCTGACACAGCAACTTAACAAGTTAAAGCACGTATTTAAGAGCATCACCTAAATGCTTCTTGAACACTGACATGCCTGGAGCCTTGAACACTTCCCTGGAGAACCTGTTTCAAGTGCCCAACAGCCCTCTCAGTTAAAAAATTTTCCCTAACCCCCAGCACAGCCCTTCTCTGACACAGCCGCATGCTCTTCTCTTGGGCACAAAGTCACCAGAGAGCTAAGCTCAGCACTGTCCCTTCACTCTGTGTGAGGCCACCTTCCAGTCTGCTCTCAGCCTGCTCTGCTCTTGGCTGAGAAAACCCAGGGACCTCAGCTGCAATTCATGCCTTGTGGTCCTTTCACCATATTTACTGCCCTCCTTTAGACAGACACTAGTGGTCTTATAACTGTCTTCAATCATGGAATGCAGAATTGCACACGCTACTGCAGGTGAGACTGAACCAATACAGTGTGCACCACTACAGTGAGACACACTCCCTCCAACAGATTAGCTAGACTGTGCTTAATGTGCCCCAGAATACACATTTTTAGAGCATGGACAAATAAAAATTGGCTCTGCTGGTTTTCCATTTCTATTAGCGATGGGCCAAGTAGAAGGCTACCTTAACGTATTGCTCACTGAGAAAGGACAGCCTGGCATATCAAGAACTGCTCTGTTTACTGGATATAGCCACTGTTTCATTATTTTTTTCCCCTAGACTTTTCAACACCAGTTACTATGCAACGTGATACCGGTCTTTGAATGCATCTCTTAAGTACTAGTATTCATGGCTATTTTAGATGATGTCTGTTATTTTAACATTATTCTCAGACTGAAATATGACTATTGTACCTACAAGGTTTAGAAAAAAGCAAAGCTACAAAACATGTCTTTGGAGATCTAAGAATCCAGTATCCCTTGTATACATACCTGTAAGTGCATATCCTTGCAAATCTCCCAGTTCGTAGAATAGCAATGAAAGCCAGAAGTTAAGATAGTTGCTGATAAGTGACCTACAAAGGACACACGTAAGGACATAAACTTACTGAGTAGACATTACATATGTTAGGATCAAAGTTCTTAACCATACCCAAGGAGTGGTTTAGATAATCGGTTAATGAAAAAAAAAAAAAAAAAAAAAAAAAAAAATCAGCTATTAGAATGCTAAGTAATCTAGTGTCAAATGGAACAGAAACAAATGTGTAGATCTTCATCTTTTAAGCAGCCATACAGAGTCCATTAAAGCAAGGATATCTGAATGATTTAAAATATAAATGAATCTCATGTAAGCTTCTTACAAAGCTAGGTTAATCATTTAAAAATTAATAAAAAGGGATAATATTAAAGTGATTTAAAAAGAAGGAATTTTAAGAAGGAATTAAAAAAGATAATAAAAAGGAATAATGGCAAGTATCAGAGCTTACTACCAGTCTTGGAAAGCATTTTTATGACTGAACTTTAACACCGGCCTTGGCATGATGTACTGAAAAACACAGTTGTGCTGAGACACGTTGAGGGCAGGCACTGAATTTTTCACGGGAATTTTGTACTAGATGAGTTGGGGAAGATCAGATTTAAAAATACTCCAAAAGTTAGTGTTTCTGGAATGATTTTTTCTGTTATATTAAATAAACTGTTTATTTACTGCAATCAAGAAGTACATCTTGTTCCAAAGACACAAATTTCTGTAACATTTATCCTCATTTACTTTCAGCTTCTGCCGCTGGTAGAGGAACAGAGTCAAAATTTATTATCCTGAACACAGAGCAGCAATGAATATATTCCCGTTAGGAAAAAGGATGGCTAATGGTTATTACTAAAAACAGACACTGAAAAACAAACTAATAAAATCTGTACTTCAGCTAGTAAAGAAAAATTAAATGCCACAGTCACATAAAAGACTACGTTAAGTGAAGCTAGCGCAGTTGACACAACTTTGACTCTCAGTTGTCTCTTCAGAAAATTGAGTAACTGAGTAGAGATTGTGGACTCATGTCACTCCTAGGATAAGCGTCAGCACCCACCATAAGAGAACATCAATAGTCTCCAGTGCCTTAAGAAGGGGTTGTTACAAATCTTCTGTGTCACATAATCAATTACTCATTCCCCATAAGATGAAATTTTGTCTTCCTTTAAATTTTTAACTAGCAAGTTTTCTTATTCCTTCCTTAACATACCAATTGCATTTTCATAGATGTATTCACTCCTCAACATGGCCTCTCCCCTGGAGCTGTTCATTTCAGACTCTTCAGAAAAATTCTAGTATTACAGGTTACCATCAAAGAGACATAATTTTAAGATTAAACAATTCACCTCTCATGCCCTTTATTATTCCTTGACCAGTTCATTTCCTGTATGGAAAAATCTCATAGTTCATTACTTAAGTCTTTTGAAAATCTCCTTTGAAAAATTCTATTAAAAAAGTGGTGGTTTTCTAAGGAAGCAAAGGATTATCGATGCAAAAGCCAATTGCGAAGATATTGCTTTAAGCCTGACCTCCTGAGTCTCACTGATTTCATCACTGCCTACAATTTCATAAGCACTTCACTCGAAGTATTATAGAAAATATGTGAATAAAAATGCACTTGGCTGAATGCGTTTATCCCAGGGACACAAGACATTGTGAACTCACAGATACATTAGCTGCTTCCTCTAGCAACACAAGAAAAAAGTACAAACGGCAAGAAGACATCTTTTCTTGGAAAAAAATGTGCACGCTCTAAGCTACCCAGAACATACGATCAAATTTAGCAGTCTTGTGGGGTGAGGAATCAGCAATGAAAATAAAATTAAAAACAAAACAAGCAAATAAAAACGTGAGAATTGTTGATTCCTCACTAGATGCCAAAGCCAAGATGATGATCTGAATTCAGATGCCACCGCTTGCAATTGACAGACCAGAATTACTTAAAAATCATAAGAAGTACAGGATTCTATTTATTCAGTGCTGTGTTTCGCACAGGCTTCAGCAGACCATATGAGCTAACAGAAGGGCTTGTGATTAAAGGAAAAATGGAAACTTGTCAAATTGTAGCTAAATGAAAACATTAGAACAGCAGATTCTATTTAAGGTTAATTTTCAGACTGCCTGTACTGTTCTCAGCTTAGTTATTTCCTTATTATATCCAGGATTTGAATCTTGGCTTAGATTTTGCTAGATCTGGAATTATGTGGATTTTATATAAAGCTGTTCTTCCTCTGGTAATGAGTTTCCTATGTTTAATCATTTGCATTATACCAGAACTTATGTATGAAAACTGACTATTTATGCCTGGTCAATTTGCCCAGATCTTCCCTCAGCTGGTGTCATCCTGGTACACATTTCAATAAATACATTGAAATTTGACAAATACTGAAACAAAATTACTCAGTAATCATAAAAATCTTATTTATAAAAATATGGTATTTTAGTAATGTACGAACAATACTGCTGTCCTAAACCTGGTATATTTTCTTAATATATGAACATATGTATATATACACAACAGGCAACTAAATTGCTTCTCCAGTTTCAAATACTATGGCATTCAGATTTTATTTTTACAGAATATTCAACAAGAGCAATTTGTTTTACCTGTCTATTTAATAGGTAATCCCAGAGTCAACCTACAGGATGCTTAAATTGTTTACCAGTAGCTCAGCCTCATAATTCACCTTCTTCCTTTTTCCTACACTACTTTCTGATGTGACAAGTTCTAGTCAATATCATTCAATGAACAAAATTTAACAGTTCTCACACCTCTGGATTTTCTTGGTGTTTGCTGTAGATAATATAAAGGTTATATCCAAACTCTCTCAGGGAGAAACCTAGACAACAGACCTGCAGCAGCCCATATAGTATCATTACATCTACTAGACAAAATCTGGGAGGGTTTTTAAGTCGTAACTCTTCACTGAGGATAACCCTAGGCTTAGGGAAGGAGGGCTTGGGATCATGGTAGCCTGTCTGGTCCAAAGAAGCCATGTTGTGCACTGTCTGTCTGAGACAGACCATGCAGAAAGCTATCTCGGTTTCTTTGTTTTACTTCAGAAGGAACAAGGCTGCATGGATGGACACTCATATGGACACTCATATGGACACTCATATGGACACTCATATGGACACTCATATGGACACTCACGAGATCAGGACCCAGAAATGAAAGAGCATTAGTTCTCACGGCAGTACAGACAATTATCAGGTCGGTCACTTTTAAATTTATCTCATCTTTTTCCTAAATGACTCAGGAAGATTGTCACTGATTAATTTGTGCCCTGGGAGTCTATGAGAATGACGGCTGCCACCTAAGTTTTGCCTCTAATTTCATAATCAGAACGGCAGGTTGCTAACTGAACTCCTTCTCACCTTCCTTCTTCCTCTTTTTTTTTTTTTTTTTTCTTTTTTCCTGAGATGCAAATCTTTGCAGTGGAAAATACAGCTTCAGAGCAAAATTGCACATCTAGACTATTGGGTCTGTGTTGCAGTGGAACTCTTACTGAGAATTTTACTAAACTGTTATAGCTTGTTCATACCAACACAGTCTCAACTAAGGGAAAAAGAGACTCTCCATTTTCATATCCTCTCCTATCCTATCTCCTTTCATGGGTACTCAGGCTGTCTGATTTAATTAAACTTATTTAATTTCAATTTCAAGTGACTTTCAAGTGACAATCATCAAGAATTTCACAAGCAATATCTCATTTTAAAAAAGAGACCTAACACCCTTCTGGGTGTTCTAGAAATAGTTCAAAACATCCATGTACCACCTGACTTCATAAGTCCTTTCTCCTCATAGATGAAGCACAGATGGATCTGCTTCTTTGAATAAGAAGAGACTGAAGAAGTTCTGGCCCACTGACAGTTCTTGTCGTAAGAAGACTATAACGTGTTGCTTCTGTCTTGAGATTACCACTCACCTTATGTGCATTCAGGTGCTTTGCCTACTATTGTTTTCAAGTCCTACATGTTTGGACAGAATTACACGTACCTGCCTTTCTTGAGCAGCCAAATCTTGGAAAAAGTTGTTAAAGCTTCTGTAGTAATTACTTTCTTTCCAGGTTTCCTTTTTAGAAGACAGGTACACTAGAACAATAGCAAATATAATAATTTTTTTCTTCTGCATCACTTTTTCCCTGAGAAAGCCCATTAAATTCTACTGACAATCCCTGTTACAATTCCAGCTTCAAACTGAATAATCACTTCTTTCTGCCTCACCCATTATCCCAGCTCAGCATTACATTGTAAACTCCATTCAGGTAATGCAATCATTTATTCCAATAAAGAGAGTATTGCCCCCAAAGCTGTTTGAAAATACAAATGCTATTTTCTTGTTTTAGCTACCTCTGAGTCCACTGGGAAGGTTCAGGGCTCTTGTATTGCTACATTATTTCAATCCTGTAAAGAAAAGCTTCACTGTGACCTGAGTGGTCAAAGATTTCCACAGTTTGGTCAATTATTCTCCCACCAATTTTATCTGCAGAGCCCTCAGACCCAGCACTGTATTTATTTCTGCCCCTAAGACCCTTTAAACTGAGGTGCCCATCTCTTCAGAGTCCCTGGCTGCAACTAGCAGCCTGTTCTCATAGGAGCAGGAACCTGTTTTGAGATGTGCTGAAGTGAGGCAGAACAGTATTAAGTCAAGTTGAGAGCACACTCTCTGGATTTTTCAAAGGAATTCTGTTCTAGATAAATTGAGTAATGTTAGATTTAAAAATGTCTTCTTAAATCTAAGAATTCTGTCTCTAGAAAGACTGCTAAATTATACTAACTAAACTTTTAAATATATATATATAGATATATCTTTACTTCTTGAAATAGAAGCTAGACCTTGATGTGAAATGGCATGAATTTCTATTTCCACTTACATTCAAACCTTCTTCCAAATAACTGCTCTTCTCAGCAGTACAACTCTTGCTTCCATCACTTGCCAGAAAAGCTCTCAAAGCCAGTGCCAAATTTCTATTTCAAAATTGCAATGAAGAGATTCAGCTTGTTCCAAGGACTTCTTTTTCTTTAACAGAAGCTTTTTTGCTTCTGCTTCTGGAGGAAGAACAGGGCCAAAATTTATCCTGCACTTCCTGCAGGGCTGTAATGAAAACATTCCCCTTAGGAAAAAGGAGGGCTGATGATTATTACTGGAAATGGACACTGGAAAACAAAATAATAAAATCAACTAGTAAAGGCAAAGTAAATGCTAGAATTAGATAGAAGGCTTAAGTGAAGCTGGCACAGATGACACGACCTTAACTCCTCATTGTCTTTTCAGAGAATTTAATTGAATGACTTGGTATTGAGAATGGACTTACTCCTAGGATAAGTTTCGCTCCGGATAAGCTTCTGCACCCACCACGAGAGAGCATCAGTTTTCTCCACTGCCTTAAGAAGTGGGTTGCACAAATCTTCTGTCTCTTCTATACAGGCTATCAGCCTGTCCACATATGAATAGGAACTACGTCAGGATGTGCCAAAAATAAATAAATAAAAATCTATTTCAAATTAAAAATATGGGGATCAATTAAAATACATCAATATAAAAGTAAATTAAAAATAATTAAAAAAAAAGAGTTTTCTCTTTACATAAACTAATGTACAGCCATGTATATTTTATACTTCTCAGTGAACAAAAAGAGTATCAGATCTTCAAAGTCAGCATTCTATAGTAATAAGATTATTTTTGGTTATTATTAAAATAGAGGTAACTTGAAAAAGTGTTTTGCTTGGGCAAAAGATAATCGATGTACCTTTCTAAAAACCTTTGAATGCTATCTGTAATCTTTTTTGTGTGACACTTCTACAGAACGATGTATTGAAAATTAGTCTTTAACATTTTGACTTAAACTTTCAATGACAACATGATTTTCAGTTTCACAGACTCTGATTACATCTACAGTCACCACTACTAAAATAAGAAACTGAAAGATTACTGCTGAGTTATAACTGAACTATAGGAACCGTCCAGGTGCAAAGCATGCAGCAGGAAGGCAAGATAAAAAGATTTCTGTAACTTTTCAGTATTCAGACAAACAGAACAGAGATTTATTAAGCTAAAGAAAATGTCTTGCAAGTTTCCTGCAAGTTCCTGAACTTGTCAGGCCATCGTACTTATTATACAAGTGCACTGTCTGGAAATGCTTCTCCAGAAAGCAAAGATCATATTCCCCCCAACCTACTTCAAAAAATAAGCAATCTATAACATTATTATTCATATAAAACCTTAAGATTTAAATGGTTCAACAAGTAGGCTTACCTTATCATAGTAAGAAAGCAGTGTTAATGCTGTTTGAGTTACATTGCAAGGTAAAAAATATATATATAAAAATTCACCTCAAAGTTTATCTCACTGCTCAGTGCAGCACGGCATAAACAGATTTAACATGGATGACAAACTTCATATATGTGTGTGCCCCTACAATCACTCAGGTATCCAGCTCCTTCTCCAAACTTGTCTGAATTGTACATCATCTGTATAATTAAAAAAAAAAAAAAAAAAAAAAAAAAAAAAAAAAAAAAGCATGAGAACCTTGCTGAATAGTACTGTCTGGAATTCTGCAATTTGTCAGAATGTCAGGTGTTACTTTAGGTTGTAATTAATAAGACTTTATGCACGAAATTATACAAGATGTGATATGGATGCGCATCCACATTTAACTGCAATGATAGAAATTCATTTTCTGTCTTCACTCAAGACTTGAATAAAAAGGCATTTACAGATCTGCAAATGTCCATTACTTACAGTTCCAAGACTACCTCAGTTCTACAGGGAAAATTCTAACAAAATAGGTCACACTGCATAACAAAAGTAGAAGTATAAAGCAGACTCTAATTATCAGAGCTATCAGATGCTGCCATTTTACAGTATTTCAGTTTTCCCAGCCTGATATTTTAGCAGTAGCTTAAAAGACGAAAAAAAGAAATTATTAAGATGACAGCTCAATTGTGCGGCAAAAATAAGCCATACTGCATCAAGACATCCACTGAAGAATCTCTTTTTATCATTGAGTTTCTTCCTTTGTAATCTTAACACACAAATTTCCTTGGTGCCAAGAAACAGTCAATAAAAAGTTTTTGTTCTTGAAAAGCACCTTTGTTATTCCCAAACCTTCACAATACTTAGTTCGTGGAAGTAATTACAGCAGAAGATGAGGACAAAGAGAGTGCAGAATTCTTTACTGCCAACCTGACTCCATCTTTAGTCTCATATCTGTCACTAAACCATACTGTGTAGAAAGATGAGTCCATTGGAAGTAGTTCTGCATTAATTTATAATCATAGATTGATAATCATAATTTTAGAGACCTCTGTCAACGTTAGCTTCCAATCTGCTAAACTTTACCCCTACTGACAAAGCCACTGGAAACAGTGAAAAGCATCTCCCCTTTTCTACTGTTTATTTCAGGTCATGCTGCTTGCTCGAGTTAAACACTGTCTGATGTAAGTTTTCTGCAACTGTAAAAGATACAAATTTTTAAATTGGATTCGTTGAGCTGAGCAAGCTCCGCTAAGTAGCTAGATTAAATACAGGATATTAAATTTCCTTGCCAGATTTTGTTGAGAAATTCATGATCAGACCAGAGAGCCATAATACAATTGCCACATGCAAAGCTGAGGAAGGACTAAACATTTCTCAATTCTCATCCCATAACTAAATTAAAGGAGGTAAGAATCATAGAGTCATAGAACGGCTTGGTTTAGAAAGAAACCTAGTATCATCTAGTTCCAGCAATGGATGCGGCTGCCACCCCCCAGTTCAGGTTGCACAGTGCCCCATACAACCTGGCTTCAATTGCCTCCAGGGAGGGGGCATCCACAGCTTCACTGGGCAAGCTTCTTTCAAGCACTGGAAGGCCACAATGTCATCTCCACAGAGCCTTCTCTTCTCCAGTCTGAACAAGCCCAGCTCCCTCAGCCTTTCTTTGTAGGAGAGGCACCCCAGTCCTCTGATCATCCTTGTGGCTTCTCTCCACAGCTCCCTGTCACTCACATGCTGAGGGCCATTGGTCCAGACGCCGTACTCCATATGGGGCCTGACAAGGGCAGAGCAGAGTGGGACAATCCCCTCCCCTTCCCTGAAGGCCACCCCACTTTTTGACTTGGCCCAGTGTACTACTGACCTCCCAGGCTGCAAGTGGACACTGCTGGCTCACATCCAGCTTTTTGTTCACCAGAACCCCCAGGTCCTTTATTTTCCACAGGGCTGTTTTCCTCCCAGTTTGTGCACCTCTGGGATTGCTCCAGCCCAAGTACAACACCTTTCACTTGACCTTGATAACCTCATCAGATTCCCATGGACCCTCTTAAGCATGTCCAGGTCCCTCTGCATGGCACTTCTCCCTTCTGTTACATTAACAATATATGCTCAGGCATAAATTTGATTAAAAAAACCTCAATTATCTTTCATCATCTACATGGGAAGAGAATAGCGAGAATAGTTCAAAAATCCAAGATAAGATCACAGTTATTAATTCCCTTTTCACTGATAAACAATGAACTCATGAAGACCCCAGTCCACCAATATATAAAATACTTACAAAGCCAGTTTTATTACTTACAGAAAGGGTGTCATTGTTTGGATTCAGATGAAACGTAGAGTCCCACTTTCACCCATTCTAGATTCAAAGGGACCAACATCCTCTGAAGTTTACCAGATCTTGGGAGAGATTTTTATGCTCCTCTCTGCATGTACTTTTTGCCTCTTCACTTTTCTGCTTCCTAAACATACAGATAATTATCACTTCCACACAAACAAGACTACTGACACAATCTGCAGACAAAAAAAATATTGGTCAGACGAGAAGAAATATGTTCAAGTTAACATGATACAAATAAGTGTTGAAAGTAGTGCATTCTTCTTCATTTGACGCTTTATTAATAAAAAGCAACTTTTTTTAAAAAAAAAAAACAGCCACATTATAGCTTATGGCTAAGTGAAAATTCTTTGGAAAAAAAATGTTTTTTTGTGTGATGCTGTAAATCACAGCAGAAGATAAGGATGAGCATTCTAGGTTTTAAAACACATTAATTTAACCGTGCAGACTGCAATTAAATTAGACAGATTATTTATACTGTTCTCTACAAAAATACCCACAGCTCTATAGCTATAGATACATATTTATATTCTTTTTAAATTTAACTGTGAGGACTCCAAATGAACCGTCCCAAGAAATCATTTTTCTTGCTCCTTACAGAGAAATTATTTCTGTGTCTCTTTCTTACTGGTTGAGAGTACTAATGATTTTATTCTGTGGGTAAAATGTTAGTAATAATGGACTTGTTTTATTTTTGATAACTATGAACAATAGCCCCTCAAGTTTATCAACAATCCACTAAGCTTGTAACAATAAACTTCTTAATTAGCAGAAATACTGAGGACATATATAATACATAAAATTATATATATATATTTTTTATTTTTAATTTAAACCAGCCAGGTAATGCTAAAATAATATTGTTTTAATTTACTTAAGACCTCAAATGATGAGTTAAAGCTATACTAATTGTCTTCTACACATAATAAAAGTTAGTATTTAAATTGGTTTCTTCCTTCGATTTGGGAATTTTGCAGAATCCCTGAATCGTAGGAGTTAGACACAAAGTCCAGCCACAGAATGATCAGTGACCGAAAGCTTCAGAATTAGTTTTGGTATTTCCCATGGGGTTACTTCAAATTACGCCAAACAAGTTAAGAAAACAATTGAAAACTTTCAAGGACAAAATGCTACTTACACTGATCTCCAACGTAGTCTCCAGAGGTTTAAATTAGTTCACTATGAATTTAGCTTTAGCTTCTTTTGCAAATGTGCGAAATTATGATTCTTCATAAGACTCAACTAATTTATGTTCAGACTCCAACCCAAAAGAGGCTTAAAAAGAACAAAGGTGTCTCTGCTGAACACCATTCTGACTCTAAAAGAAAACAGCAGGAAAGACATCTCTAGGGAAGGAGTCATTCTCTCAGTTTTATTACTAAAATCCCTTTCAAGTACAGAAACACAATAACTCTGCACCATTCCTGGTTCATTGTGTCATGGTTTTATGATGCTTGGTTATCAGTATTCCACATCATAACATCATTTAGTGCACTGGAAGTTAAAGAGTTAATGCCCTAGGTCCGGGTACCTGTCCCAGAAGAGAAGAACTACTGCATCCCCTGGAGGACTGCTCGCTGTTCTGTTATCATTTCTGCTCAGGGGGAAAAGATAAAAGCCCTTCATAGGTCACCTGACAGTCCCCTTTTGAATCATCTGGCTTGTCTCTGTTGCATTTGTCATCTCATCACAGCATTAGAGTAAGGACTTTGGCTTTTCAATACTCTCTCATTTAATTTATTAGTTTCAATTCTAATTATATTGTATTTGTGTGTTATCTTATATTCCAATATCTTATTTAGTAAAATAGTTCATTTCTCCTCAGATTGTTGATGCTGTTTTGTTTTTAGGCCTATCTCTGTACTCTTTTCCTTTTTCTTTCCCTTCTCCCTTTTCAGGGCATGGATCCATGTGTCCATGTGTCCCTCCACGCCTCCAGTCACAGAATTGGGCCAAACCAGCCCATATACTATTGACACTATGCCAGTGTAGCTGCCAGTAATATGCACTGCAGAGGATTTTGGAAACACTAATAGAGACAGAAGATATTGGCCTTCTACAGCAGTCAGCTTTTATGCAGTCATCCTGCAAAATGATATTTTATCACTTCTATTTGGCTTCAAAGCTCTGGACAATATATATATATATATATATATATATATATATATATATATATATATATATATATATATATGATTGGGGTTGCAATCCATAACAAATTTAGTATACGTATAAACAAGGTTTTATTTTAGATGTGCCAGCCAGAGGAATATAAACAACCCCGCAAGTAAGGTTTTTATCACTGACAGATGGGACAGAAAGGCAACAAATCCCATAGGTTATTGTAACTAGATTCTAACACCTTACATACTACATGATTTTTCTGACAGCCTTGAAGAATTTTATTGACAAGTGTTGAAGCTATATGGTGTGCTGCACAAGAAGACAAGAAGTGAAAAGACTAAAAACCAGGGAAATCACCCAAAGCAAATCCAGCAAATGAAAAAAAACAAAAAAAAAAAAACAAAAAACAAACAAACAAACAAAACAAACAAAAAAAAAAAAAAACAAAACAAAAAAACAAACAAAAAAAAAAAACCAACCTCTGGGATGGTGGTTTTACAGATTCAGAATTAAAAGATATTAGGAAGGGATCTCTGGAGGTCATCTTATCCAACCCCCTGCTCCAAAAATTACACCTAAGAGTGAACTGAACATATACTGTATTGTCTGTAGATCAACAGCTGGCAGAAGACTGTTGAAGAAACAACACTGCAGGTAGTCAATAGGTAATGGATGAATGGAAGATGTCTGCAAATAACATCACAACTCTGTATTCTTTCTAAAGGCATAGAGTCAAATCAACTAAAACAGAATAATGAGCAATACTTGGTAGGTTTCTTCAAGTCAGTTACTACTGACCTTTCCACCTTCAATACTCAAGCTACAAATCCTGAAGTAGATATACACAATTGCAAGTCTGACAAGCTAGCGTGTTTTTTTGAAACAATATTCTTGATATTCTCCTTTGAAATACCCTACTTGTCTTATTACTGTTCCACTATAATCCTGGCACACATTTCTTTATCATCACCTGGTCATGCTCTTACACACTTCCAACTCTTTCATCAAGAAATGATGAAATAATTTATTCTTAATTCCATATGGTATCTGCTTATGGTTATGTCAGCCCACCCAGAGACTACACCAGCATGACACACTTGTCCATACGTTATTTTATAGCTCAGTTATATCTTTAACACATATACACCGTATATAACAGATTTCACTCCTTGTGGTATTGGATGTTATCTTCCACGTTTCAGTCACAGTGAGGGGCAGATAGGTCACTTCCAGAGAAGTACTAGGGAACATGTACAGAGAGCTGTTCCTCATGCCTGTGCTGCAGGATGCCCTATTTTAGCTCTAGCAGCCAATCTAATCGGTACTCACTGTGCAATCTATCACAATAAAATGAATAAAACAGAAACACAGTGCAGACACGCTTGTCTGAGGTGTCAAGGGATGGATGCATCTTCTGTATCTCCGCCTTTTTCTAACCAAGCAAATCTCCCAATCTTTTGATTCTGAGGAGAGCTGCCTTCTTACGACGAGGCGCAGTTGCTGTCTGTGAGCTTTTCTAGCAAGCTTAGATATATCAGCCCTGCAAGGTATACCATATGAATTAACTGCCAATGATGAAAAACTTTCACCTTTCTTGTTTGTACACTCTGGGCACAATATGAAATGAATAGCACCTAAATAGTATATATACACTTAGTGCATACATGCATTTCAAAATTCATCCTTTCTAGTGTTACCATTATTAGTTGTTTCACCAGAATAATCAAGGATTTAAACTCAGACAGATTGAGAAGCTACAGAGTCCCAGTGGCATTACCAAGGCCAAATTGCCATCAGAGAATGAAAAACCTGTGGGTAAATATTTTTGGAAATATTTAATATTTAACATACCTTTACCCGAAAAAAAAATGTTTAGTTTCTTACACTAAACAAAACTAAAATGATTTATTTTTTTCAGGTTCTTTATCGACTTAGTCTGAACACCCAAGGGGACAAACACAGATAGTATAAATCCAGCTGGACGTTCATATTAGCTTGTTGTCCAGTTTAAGCTCATTTCTAGTGTCAGGCTGGAGACGATACAACATTCTTCTTCACTCATGTAAAAAGCAAGACTTCATAGTATGCAGCAAAACCAAAATGAGTAGCCCATCCAGTTTCTAGTAGATAATTCTCAGGTAAATGATCTACAGTGATATATCTAAGTATCTTTTATGTCATGTTGAGGGCATTCAGCTCTGGGAGAACAGCAAAGCTTTCTGATATTTTGAAGTCCAACAGAGTGATCTTCAGTCCTGCTGCTTCTCTGTTACCAGTTCCTTGCCTCAGAACACAAAATGGAACCTCAATAAAGACAACCTGTGGAATAACTATGAAAATAACCTTTGTTACATATTTTCCCTAAGGAAAATATTTTAGCTTCTACTCATTTGCTCCAAGTGCTCTTAAATTATCTGTCATTTATCTTTTAACTGAACATATTTATATTCCTCCATGTCTCACTAGAATAGTTCAACTTCCAAATACTTAGGAAGTTGGTAGCAACAGCTCTAGTTAGTACCACTTAAAGGAAGTATCCTTGGTGAATTTAGAGCCTATGAACAAGTAGAACATGAGCAACATTATTGTCACTCCTAAAAAAGATAAAATCCAATGAATCAGCTATGTGGGAACAGAAATATCACATATCAGTAGCAGGCATTTCAGAACTACATCATAAAGCCTCTTCTGTAAATATTATGGGTCAGATCTTAGTCCTATTGAAGTGAAAGCTCATTCAAAAATCAAAGAATGGAGTAGTAGTGTACTTTTGGGAAATAATTTGATCCTCTGCCTGCCAGCAGGCTGCACCTGCCTTAAATATTTCACTCACCTCTGGGCCACCAACCTATCTCTCAGGCCGAAGCTATACTTTAAATAGCAGACAGGTTATGTCTTACAATGTAATGCTTGTCAGCTTCTTCTCAGTACCCAATTGCTGCTTCCTTACAGCCTCTAGTAACAACTGCAAAATCAGTATGCCTATTTTGTCTTTAGAGAGCTGGGGATTATTGTTTGTTTTGTTGCTGCCACCCTATCAACAGTATCTTCCTTCCACTCATGAACCAGTTGATATAGAAGAGAAACTGCCTAACAAGAAGAGAAGCCATGAAAGAAGTCTCAGATCTTACTGCTAAAGTCAGGCCTCTGTGCTGTAAAAAGCAGAATGACAGCATTCTGATTTACAAAACAAAAGCAGGTTTTAAGACAACATAATGGAGGTTTGCTGCTAAAAGCTCTTCAGAACGATTTCAACATCCAAACAAGTAGCAAGTTAATCTCTATAGAACCAGGCAAGGTCACCCAAAGCTGGCAGTTCCTGCTCACATCACTGAGCACACAGTTCAGATGCTCTTAGAACAATGCTGAGTTTGTACAAGCTACCAAACCAAAAGCATTTTTACAAACAAGCACGTGCTGGAAAATGTAATTTGAAGAACATTATAAAAATCATGGCAGCAGCACCACACGGAGCAGAGCCTAGATTTTCAATAAACGTTTACCAAAGTTACCCTGCTACTACTGCTACAACTACAACATGAGGCCATTCAAACCTGTAGAAGAAAATAACTCAGAATACCCAGAAATAGAACAGAATTGCATTCCTGCATTAACATCCTTGTGAAGCTACACTGGGCTCCCTGGGGAAAAAAGAAAAAGGGACATGGTATTATAAACAAAATTTATTCATTACCCTCAATGAGGAACTAAACTTCCAGAGGATTTGCCTTTCTTTGCTGCCTATGAAGCAGTCATTGTGGAGCATTTGTCATGATAAAGTCCAACACCTTCTGCATAGTGAAGACAATTAGAATGAAAATTGAGATACATACTTTAGAATGCAAGTACTTTGTACTGTATGGTAGGGGCACAGAAGCAGATTTATATTTGGCCTAAGTGAAATGACTAGCGGCATGGGCCACAGAGAGAATAAGGTACTTTAATGATTCTCATCCATGGATGTCTGCACCTGGCCTTTCACAAATACTTCTCTCATCCTTTCACAGCATTGACATTGTTGCCCTGTGTCCTACCTACACTTCAATGCTTATATTTTCTTATTGACCACAAAAAGATTTACTGCTTTCAGCTACTCTGCTCACAGTCATAAAATATTTTCCTGAGGAAAACAAGCATTATATTTCATTCACTTCCAAAAGATGCTATTATCTATTGCATATTTCTACAGCTAAAACCTGGCAATAAAATAAAATGAATATTCACTTCTTCCTTAAAATTATGTCAGGATACAACGATAGAGGGTGATTAGTTTCTGTGACAGAGCATTAATATAAAAATTGTTGACCTTCTTGAGAGGTTACTTCCACATACATAGCAATGACATCTATTGAGACCTACGTACATAGCATAAGAGCAATAATACTCAGGATTTAGTGCATAACCTCATAGGTGAGCTTACATAGCCATAGGAAAGGACACCAAAGTCATAGATGAGCAGCTGAAATGGGGGATGGAGAAATCTCACATCACTGAACTGGGACTGGTAAATAGGGGCGAATAAAAATTAACCCAGCAGGATTAAAAACTCAATGAAAGAAAATCTACTTGTTTTATTAGTAATTTTTTCCCTGATTCCTTTGCAGGTTAAACTACCTCCAGTTATCACAACTTTGTTTTTTAAACCTGCCCATCAGAAAGCTTCCCTAAATATCCTGCATCTGCTCTAAGTCCCATGACTTGATTAGTGAGTCACTTTACAGGTATCATCCACCACAAATACTACAGGTATTTGTGTTAGTCTTTAAAATGATTTTGCTAATAATTTCTCAAGGAAAGAACTTGTTCTCTGGAAAGTAGCTGAGGGTATTACGAACAGAAATACAAGCAGTAGATAGCTGTAAAGCATCACAGAATACTTAGATGGGGGGCAGCTCTTCTTCCACAGATGCCCAGGCGCAGCTTTATTAGTCTGCCAGCTTCTCCTTTATTTTTTTTATTGTAGCATCTGTTTGTACTAGCAAGGAGCTAAAGTCATTTTTCTTATCTTTCACTCTTCTTCTATTGACTACAGTACATTATATTATGACCTTGTTTCCCCAGATAAGGCCTCTATTTTCTTCTTTTCTTCCTTAAAATATTTCATCAACACCTTCCTGCTACACTACCATTTCTTTGTTCTTTTCTTGTATTATGTCTATAGATATCTTCCCTAGAAATATCTGTACTAGGGGACCTCAGAGCTGGTTTAGCTTCACCTGATAAAGAACTTCTCTGAGATTTCTAAACTATATTTCTCATTGCTGGAAATGACACTCTTGAAAAACTGATTAAGCAAAATATTATTCCATTGCTTCCACTTCTTTACAAGGGTGAATAATTCTAAAATATGCTTCTTATTCAATAAAATTTTTCTTTGGTCACAAAGAAAATCAGCATGTATTCTGATAATTAATTTCCGTTCTCTGTCACCAAATAGTTAAGTAACATTAGGAAAGAAAGCACTGATGCTTTTTATGGTCAGGCACTGACACACATCACGCTATGGCACTGTCATAAGATAATAAGGTAGCATGAAAAAACATTCAATGTCATAGGAAAATTCAAAATATATTGAAGTTCACTAAAAGTGATAGCTTATCAATTTCTTTTATTCCTTTAAACACCAACATCCACTTCCTGGTCTAACTCCTTCCAAGAGACTTGCTTTTGTACTTAATCACTGTATACAATAGGAACCATTTTGAAACATCTATTTTTGTTTATTCTAGCTGGTCATTTCTTCTTACCTCTTAAAATTACATAATTCCCAGTCTTTTCTGTAGGGAACAGTAGAATTTATACGTTCTATACACAGTTAGTACGTTTTCCTCTATATTGCTCCCTGTGGTTCAAGCAGGAAGCTAATATGCAAACTCGGTTCCTTTGAGGTAGAAAGCAAAATTACATATCGAGTCAGACTTATTACTTAGTATAATCCTATTTCTAAACAAGATAATAAAAATAATAATATAATATTTCTTCTACACTGAGGGATAATAACAAACCATGTTTATTTCCCAGAAGGTTGCAGAGTGAACAAAGGTCGTTTCTGTATTTAGAAATCCTCAAAGCTGTCACCCCAGAGATCCAGATGCCAAGACAACAAATCTGGTCTGTTTTCTTTCTTACCTTTACACCTGGCTCTCATTGTTCTTAGTGGATCCTGCAGCTCAAACACTACATGCATTAATGCCTACCTGTTTTACTCCTTCCTCTATGCCAGGACAGCACAAGCATTCTGTCAAGTTAAAAAACAAAAAACAAAACAAAACAAAACAAACAAAGTTCCAGAAAAAATAAATAGGCTGCTGAAGTTGTTATTGTCCCCGAGAGACTACTGACCAAACTTCATCTTTAGACCAAAAACTCATTTGAAGGCACTTTTCAAGCCTAACTTCTCCCACACAGAAGCTGCTTCAGTGGTTGGCACAGTAACCTCCCTCTCCCTTATAGACAGACAGTGCTGCTGCAAAGAGACTCCACAGAGCAGGGTACACCGGGTTCTGGAGTACTTAGGAACTATTTGCTCATGAATACAAACAAGAGGTGCCTAGGACTAAGGAGAAAAGGACCATATACATTAATATGCTATCTCTTGCCACAAGAGATATCTATTGCTCCCCAGAATGGACTAATCCTCAGTCTTGCTAAGCTGTCAATTTCCAGTTGCTTATTCTTTCCTTAACAGTTTCATATTTTCTTCATGTTTGCATTCTTCCTCTTGAATTTTCACAGTAAAATTAACATAGTGCTGCTTCACAGCACCAAACTGCTGGACCTCCAGCTGGGAGTTATGATACCTTTTACATGGAATTTCATACCCTTACGTGTTCTTCCTCCACCTAGGATGAAACGGGCTTTTGTTACAAAACCTGCCCAAGTAATCATCAACCACATCAAAGCATTCAGCTCAATTTGCTCACAGCACAAGCAGCAAGTAGCTTCTGTGAGAACCACATCATGTTATCCATCTTTCTACATTGTTGTTGCCAGTTATTTTTTCATTTCCAAGAGATAGAAATATTGGAGCTTTGCCAAGATCCAAGTGTTCCTGGCAGAGCACCCAATGTAATGTTTTTAACCAAAGAAAACATGAGTGAAGGACAGAAGGAAAACAATTTTTCAGTGAATTCAACCATAGCTTTTACATTGACTATGTCACTTTTTAAAGAGCTTCTGTATTAAAGTCAGAACCACTAGAGACTCAAATAATCTGAAGCACAGCAAGTTCTTGTATCCTAAACTATATACCCAGAAATATTTAATTGGAAAAAAATGAGAAATCAATTTAGAGAGCCAGAGAATCATAATTTCTTATTTACAAAAGACTTGAAAGACAGACAAATCTGAAACTTAGAAAACCATGAGCTTAATACAAAGGCTATTAAATCTTCATGTAGACAAATGCTAACAAGTACTGAATACTAATACAAATGCATACTGAATCTTCTTTCATATTGTTATGACTGCACAATTTTTTTCCTGCATATATAATTGCAATTTCTTCTAAGATTACTACAGATTTGTTCCCCTTTCGATGTATTCCAAGTAGAACAAATATCTAACACTTCTATTTGAGACATCCAGCTTCTTTAGTTCTTGTGCACAAGAGCCATCTATAAATTGTGTTAAATCTTTTGGATAGGACGCAAGTAGAGAGCTCACTACCTTTTATGCTTATGCCTCATAGACTATTGTTTCAGAAAGTTATTTTCATAGCAGAGGTGTGAGGAAATGAGAATTTATTTTAAAGAAAAATACAAAAAAAGAAGGCTTTGTTTCTGCTGCATACAAAGCAAAACATATTGTTAAGGGAGGCAAAACATCGTTGTAAGCGGGATAAAAATAGTTTTCTTTCCATACTGAATTTTTTAAAGTGTACTTACGTGTTAGTATCTTTTTGGCTTCTGTGTAATATGAAAATACTTGTCAAGTCATGTTTCTAATCATCAAGATTACTAGATCATTGAGAAGTATTGTAACTGCATCTGGAAGATTTCAAATTGCTTCTTGAGTTTAAAAACTTAGCCCCTTACAATCGCAAGTTCAATGGAATTTGAAATGCAATAATACATGCTAACAGACTCGAGCACAAGAAGCAAGCAATGATGGGAAAACCAAGTTGATCAGTAAAATTGAAGTTCCAGATTTTCATTTTTAAATTGTGGACAGTTTGATGGGGCTGATAAATAGAAAATACATATTTATACATGCACACACGCTCCACAATGAAATTGAAGCTTGAAACACAGGTGGATGTTAAGAAATACAAGATGTTAACAACTTCCAAGATAGCACAGTAGGCTCCACTGTGACTGAGATCTCCTTGACCTTCTCCTATTGGTAGAAGTGTTCTTCAGCTGAATCATAAAACCAGCTCCACTGAAAACGAGAGAGCTCTTATACACAGAAAAAACAACAGGAATGCATGGGGAGACCACAGCCAACTTTTCAGTACATTTTTTTCCCCGATTAACCCAAAACAACAACAACAAAAAACTTACTGAAAAGGCAAGCAGACAGCTCCCATATGAGAGCAATATTATAGGTAATTGTTATATATTCATGTACACATTTCTTCATATTGATACTAATTTACTTTTTATTATTATTATTTTACCAGAAATAAGACATTAGAGGATATATAAGATGAACTCCACCAAAAAGTTCTCCCTGATTAAGATCTGTTTCTCAAGGCTACTTAGGAAAATTAGTATCTAAACAAAGCATAAAGCATAGCCTCCATGATCTTCTGCATCGCTTCTTTTATTACATTACAATTTCCTCAGAGCCAGTCGTAAGTCTTTGTTTGCTCATTTATGTTCTCTATCCTGAGACTGAAGCAAAACATCACAAGTAAACTGGATTAGTGATTAGCCACCTTTAGGAACTGAGCCACTTTTCTAAGTTTTTCCGCTTTAAAGATCAATAAAAATGCTAGAATAGGCCTAGAAATCTGACAGATAAGAAAAGAATGTTTTCCAGCTATGACTTCTAGGTTGGAAAACAGTTTGATGTTAAGACACCTGCAGCTCTGCAGGTACACATTTAGCACTGACTTTTACAGAAGTACCATGTTCAGGGTTCAGCATCTCATCACTGCCACAAAGTTTCATTCAGATGTACTCTGGTGTCTAAAACAATTTTCTTAAGCTCCAAACTCAGGTTACAGTTCTTACTGTCAAGTCTCTTGGCACCATAAAGCATCTGTAATAGTTGTATCCTTAGGCTTACTTGGTATTAATCATATTCTATGAAAAAAAGAAGCCCACTGTTAAAGAATATCATAATGAACTCTGAACAGTAAAGCAGGCTAAAATGAATGACAAGATTAAGCATGTATTTAGAGACTGACACTTCATCCACAGGATGCTAAGAAAGAAGTTCAAATAGCTTCACAATTAAAGACTCTCAAATCTTGCTTATATCACAGAAGTTAAAGATGTATCGTGGCAATATACAGTCACTGAAGCACACCACGAAATATTATCCCCAAGATGCCTGGAAACTGAATGATGAAAACAGATAAATCAGTTTAGTCTGATTTTCAAAAAGGAATTAACTCCCTGAGAAGTCAAATCAATATTCTGTATGTCAGCAAGTCCTATATTTAAGTCTCATTTGCACCTGCATTCAATGCAAGTAATATTATTTTATTGACATTATAAAACAAATAGAAAAACATCTGATTTGTCTAGTATTTTATATTATTTTTGTGTCAATCTCTCTCAAAGCAGACTATGGGACCATAGGAAGACAAGGGATTTAAATGTGTTTCCCATTAAATTTCAAGGAAAATATAAATCTAAATCCCTTATACTTTAAGTATAAGCTGACTTAATTAACTTTTCTCGGGCCTCAGATAGCGTGCATTGAAGAAGTATCAGCAGTAAGTGAGCTTTTCTATTCTCTAGTGTTTTGCCTCACACATCTCTCATGCTCAACAGCTTTCTTAATACAACAGAATAAATGACAAGTAAATGTCAAGTAATGCACAAACCAGAACCATGAATTAGCTTAGTAGAACTAATACGGAGCTTTAAAAAAGATACTGAAGTTATTTCGTTCTCTGGAGACAACGAGTTTTCGTTGTTCCTTTGTTTTTGCTTGTTGAATCTAAAAGGGTGTTACAATCAGTGTCATGGGATGTTGTGGTGTCCAAGAGGTAACTTTACCAATCAAATTATCTGCAAAAAATAACAAAAAAGGGATTACAAAGTAAAACAGATGCACAAAGATGAGCCTTTAATAGTTTACGTGGTTTAGATTCAGCAACATGGGAAAAGAGGAATCTAGTGCCTCACCGGGAGTTCTTGCCCCAGATACAAATTGAATTTCTCTCCAGATCCACCATTTAATGTTTTCCAAACATCCATTCTGCCATTTGAATGGAATCTCGAAGCCATGCACAGTGGACAAGAGACACAGACCTAATTTGTGACAATACTAGAACAATCTTCTCACTAAAGGACATTTACTCAAGTTATCTCACCTTCCACCATATTGTACATAGCTCCAAGACAGAACTTAATACAAAATATTTTGCCTATGAAACTAAAACTTGACAAATACCATAGCTTCTTACTGTTTTCCTCCCTCTTGCTTCTCTATTAGAAGGAATGGTTGATTTACCTAAGAAACTGAAGGTTACAAGTTAATGATTTAAAAACCAGTCTCTCATGCCAAGAAACACTCATTTTTGGGGGGAGGGTGGCACACTAGCCCCCTCTTCCTGCTAAGGTCACCAAGTCTTTGTTCTTTTACCAGATTGAAGCAGTGAAACAAATAGCAAACATAATTCTCTACTTACAGGCTAAAGAGCATAATGACCTACATAACTTACCCAAGGCTGTATTTTCCTCTAGAGTAGAGGAATCATTTCCACCTCACACTGTAATATCATCACTTAATAACCTTATGCTGGAAAAGGAAATCTTTACAGGCTGAGCAATTTCAGGGCCAGAAAAGTACTAATAAAAAATTAAATACACTGTAAAGAGAAAGAACATATGATTTACATACTAGATACCCTGTAAGGGAAAATACAAACAGCCAGTGCCCAAAAAGAGAATTGCAAAAACATAAGAAATATATAAATGTTGCAAATATTTAAATGTTGTGGAGAGTCAAGCAGAAAAAAAAACACACTTGCATTCTGTTTGCTTTAATGGATGTTATAACCAAGACTAAAGATTAAATACATTGCCACATGGCAAAGTAAAGTTGAAGGTTGCCAAGCATTACAAATAAACACAAAGATGTCTGGGAAATAGAGGCATCGTGACAAACATCATGACCAAAAACTAAATACTGACCATGATTTTTTAGAAAACCGGGCATTAAAAAGTCTCTTTATACTTTGGTTGGTTGGATATAAAGGGGCATACTGTTGTACAGGACAACCCAGGAATGGGAGAATTCAACAGAAATTTGTGACATACAGCCCAGATATGCTTTTCTCTTGTAAAGTGAATATTGTAGAGAGCCTATATTTGGTCAGAAGTTCAACTACAAGATTCAGTTGAAAACACAAAATGTACTCTTTTCTTTAGTTCTATCTTGAAGGAAATATTTAATCATTTCATACTGCAAATTCACACAATCCTCACAGAATAGGCCAAAAGTTGTCAAATATACATATCAAAAGCCAAATAAAGGGCAATAAATGAATTTAGGTAATGATATTTTCATTGTCTTTCAAGGAAATCTTACTTGCATCACTTCTTCCAGAAATATACCTCAGTGGAAATTTAGTCTGAAATTAAGTAGTAGATTGTTCTCAGTATCAATAGACTCCATCTTTTTCCTTTCCTACTTTTCATGGCACCTAGTAGCCAAAGGTTTTTTGCTCAGAACACTATGCAAATCACAGCATTTGAGACTTACTACACACAAATGTAGATACTCGATAATTATCATCACTCCCTATAGTAGTTTCAGCACTTGGTAAAGCCCATTACTTTATACCGGTGTAAGATGTACTCAAATTACTCCTCAGACAGGCACAGAAGAGCCAAAGATATTCTATTTCCCAGTTCAGAGGTAGAACATTTGACAGCTCCCTGCATGACTCTACATATAGGTGTCTGAATTTGTGCTAATGGCAGGTATTAAGCACTATTACACTAGATTTTAGATATCAGAAACCACACTGAAAATGCTAATGAAGTATTTTTGTTTAGCGATTACCTGGAAAACGTGTCAGATTCACAGACAAACCAACAATAATACTCTTCCACAGTTACCAAATATTTGACAGCAAATGGGTACTACTCTCCATCACCATTCAATAATGTTAAATACACTCAAGTGACTGACGAAGAAAGAGCATTATTTGTTCTTTCCAAAACCATATATTCACCACAAATGGTAAGCTGCACTGGACATGTCTGGTGCTATGCTTACAGAACTCATTTATTTGCCATGTCATCATTGGCAGGGTCTTCATTCACTTATTATGCCAGTTAAGCTCTACGACCAGCTGTTCTGTGTGTATTCAATAATCCTTGTTACTTTCAAGGCAGACTACATACATCACTAAATTTACTAGACAAAAATAACTTACTACACCTTTAACTTGCAAAGAAATAAAAAACAGAACCTGAAAATAACTAAATATTACCTACAAAAAACAAACAAACAAACAAAAAAAAACACCTGCTTATTTATAGCTCATTTATGTGACATTATGGTTCATATTGTTATGAATACCCAGAAGGATTCTAAAGGTCTTCCCTCTGGCAAACATCCTTGTATTAGAGAATACTTGTTAAAAAATAATTCTCTTTTTTGTTTAAGCTAAAACATTTTAGGTACCGCTATTCGTTACACCATTCTTCAAATAAATCACAGTACAAAATGTTTTACCCCCTAAGGGAAAATGACAGCAACTGAGACTTTCATTAGCATTAGTTCCCAAACAACTAATAAAGAAACAATTCTTCAAATCAGCTTACATCCAGTGAAATAGCAGTCATTATCTTCCACAGCAAGTCCAACTTTTAGCACAGCATGGATGTTTTAGATATAAGTATCCGCAGGATAATGAAACAGTAAAACTGTACAGATGAAAAGCCAGCCTTCCTAAACACCAGATATTCAGGTTGGACTACTCACGCCTTTTATTATCTATGGACAAAGTCTCCAGTGAGAGGACAGAATGCCAAAAGAACAACTGCAGCTAGAACAGCTTAAGTTGAAAGGGCCATCTCAGTACCCTCTGTCTCAGATCTCCACTGCAAGGGAGGCTGCCTTGAACACTTGCCCAAAGTCAACTTGTGAAGCCCTCCTGGAACGTTGACTTTTCCACCTCTCTGAGCAACCAACAGCAGCAAGAGCTCTCCCTTTGCTCTCCACCTCCAGCAAAAACCTGACCCTTTTCCACCAGCTCTTGATCAAACTGGATTTAACAACCAGCAAAACACCAATGTTGATTTCCAAGTTAAAGAGCAATGTCATCAGCTTTATGACTCCCCTTATTTTCCCATGTTACCATAGTTACAGTCATTTATACAGTACAATAATTTACCACAAAAATACCATTAATATGAGTATATTTATAAATCTCAACCTTTTGAGTAATTGCATCCAACCTTCTCCCTAAGCCTCTGCTTTTCCTTGACACTCTGCTCTCTTGCTCTTCATTCAGTCCATGCTTTAAGCCTTCACTATAAGGCGAAACCCACAAAGAAATGTTAAATCCCACAAAGGAATAACAAAAAAATGTTACAGAAGTGACACAACTCTAATGCAGCTCTCCAGGTATTAGTCATAAACAGAGAACAACAGCCCCGGTCTGCTAAAAATCATTACTTAAAGACTTGCAGTTGACCCCTCATAGCTCAATGGCCAAAAGTCATTGAGCCACTGACTAATTCCAGCACCTACTGAAACTCTGCCCAGAACTAAAAACTTCTTTGATGCTGACAATGCTACACTCACCTTTGAGAAGGAGAAGCTACAAAACACCAAAACAAACAAACAAACAAAAAAAAAAACAACAGCATTTTATCACAAACTTCCCAACCATCTTACTGAACGAAAACAAACTACAGTGAGTTTCTAATAGGCATCAGGACTGGATGCAATCATTAGCCAGAAGGAAAACATTTCGATCCTTTCTGTCTTTATGCATCTGTAATAGAAATACTAACTGTAGTAGCATACAAGTGTTAAAGTTTTACAGCAAAAAAACCAAATTTGATTTAAAAAAAAAAAAAAAGTATTTCAACATATTTCATTATATATTTCCAACTCAGCAATAGTACCTGGCTCTCAAATAATTTTATCATGAAGAACTAAAGTGAATTCCAAGCAAAGGTCCTGCAGCATGACAGAACACCCTTTAAATTTGTTTCAACAAAAAACACACATGCAAGGAAACAGTACTGCAGATGATACCCAAGCATTAAAAACTGAGCTTACATCATAACAAAACTCTATCACACTGTGTAACTTCTCTTTATACATGCATCTATTTTTGCATGCAAAATCTTTTCATGGGGAAACAGTATAAACTTCATGTAACTGAAATCTGAACAGCTTACATTATTAGTCCAGATCAAATTACTACAGAATAAAGAAATGAACAGTATTATACATTAAGAAAATCTCAATAGAAGTAATAGTTAACATTAGCACACACACTTTCTATACAGTATAGAATTGTACTGTATATAGTACAATTAAGAGTACATAAAAAAATTCATCATATCCATCCAGTCATAACAATTTGCTTTCACAGCTAAACAAAGTAAAAATAAAACTCCAACTGAGTTAATTTCAGATAAACCAAACCTGGTATTAACTGCAACTACACTGAGAACTCAACAAAAAGCTTAATACCCGTCACTCCCAATAGCAATACTTGGGTTACAGCTCAGACAGAAATTCACCTCTTTCATCCCTTGAAAAATGTATGCATTTACATTAAATGAATATTAGACAGTCTTAGTACAAAAAATACGCAAGAACCAAACTACCAAATGCTACTGTTCTGAAACAGAATTTGATGCTGCTGTATATATAGATCTCTGCTTCTTTTTACTATAATCATATCTGAGATCCATGCAGCCTTCTCAGTTGAGCACCTATGAAATAAACCTTAGAACCAATCTCAGTATACAAAAGAAACTATGAATTAGATTTTCAGATTTAACAGCCTCTTTAGATGACAGTACCTCATCTACATGTTAAAGTTCCACTTCATTTGGAATTCAAGATAAAAAACTATACCTGCAGAGCTTAATTAGCCTTTAAATATTTATCCAAAGAACCTAATGAGGCCAATGAGTGAGATTAAAAACACTTGCTGTACAAGTCTAAACACTCTGTCTGATTATACAACTATTAATGATATTTTCAATGTGAAAAAAGCCACCTTTATGATCCTGTTACCCTCCCAACCCCCCCTCACACACACACACCCCTTTATGCAAAGCTAAGTATTTTTATTCTAGTCAATCAGTCAGAGCCACATCCTCAGACGCTAAGAAATTGCAACTGCAGAATTGCATCTTTGGCCAGGAAGAGCTTGTTCCAAACTGCTTTTGGTTGACAATTCCAACCCCTCACAGAAGCAAGCTGGAAAAAACTAATCAATCCAGTGCCACATGCCTTTTGTGTCCAAAATGAATCAATGAAATTCTGAAATTAAATATCATCTCTCTAAGATCTGATGACTTCTTAGAAAGGCTGACAAAAGTCTATATGCATCCATGGACATACCAGCACTAGGCATAAAAACAACCTACAGAAGTTACCATTGCCTTTAGTTTTCCCATTCTATGCAGTTACATCCTAATATTAATCTCAAAGTATACTAGTCAATAGGTTTCAGTGTTGTCCTTCTATACCTATTGTAGGATACCAGATCTGACCAAGTAATTTAATGCCTGGTTCGAACTATGATCTATCTACTCTCACCAATTAAAACAGACAATCCAGCTCCATTCTTTCAGTTAACATGATATTAACTAAGTGTTAGAAGTTGAAAAGCAAACATTTATAACTTGTATAAACAAAGTTAAATCTAGATTAAAAATTAGGTCTGATTTTTGTTTTCCATATAAATAACTGTAAAATTTGCCAAAATAAAAAGATAGTTTAGCACAGCAGTATAACTAAGACTATTAATAACAACTACGCCAAATACCCCCAATAACCACAAAACAGTTACTTAAAATTCAATTAATGAAGAGATTTCAACCACTACATAGCAGTCTCCAAAAAATTTTTATTTGTTAGCATCCTAAACTGATAGAAGTTATAAAAATAAACCATTATTTGATAACAATTATTTTTTTTTTAACTATACAGTTTTCTTCTTTGAAACAAAAAGAACATAGGAAAAAATATTTTGTGGACATCCCACAAAGTATTAAGCTCTGCTTTTGTTTCGTTCTTGCAGGAAAAAAACCATCTCAAAAATAAGCAAACATGATCTAGGCATTCTATTCTTCCTCCCCCTAAACTGCAACATCCTATACACGTTTATGGAAACCTAATAAGGCCTGAACTGAGGATGGCTATCTGGAGGAGGTGGAGGTGGCGGCTGTGGGGGTGGCAAAAATGGATACGAGTTGTACATGTTTGGGCCTGTCCAAATCATATTTGGGTTTGAAGGCGGAAGGTGAAATTGATGCATCTCATTAACAGAACCAAAAACGGGAGGAGGAAAGGGATACTGTTGCATCATTGGATGTTCTTTTCTATGAGGCTGTGGAAACACTGGAGACTCCTGATGTATCCTGCTGTCTGAAGAGTATAGATGTGGTGGTCTAATGGGTGGTCTAGGAAATCCCGGGGGTCCTGATGGAGAAGGAAATGGATCCCCAGAGAATCTTCTGCCATGGTATCCCCTTGAATAACTTGAAGCAGGCTGTTGCACTGGCTGATGAAGTCCTTTATGCTCACCTTAAAAAGAACACAAAAACACTTTAATATTTTTTAAAGTTTACATTTAATCCTCACAAATCTTTCAAGATTCTCAAGGGCAGGCTGTATCTTTAGCCAGTTAATTTTCAGCATTTGTCTTTCAAAGAATTTTCTTCCTATTGAAAGTTTCACATATGCATTCATTCAGAGTTCATAATAAAATGCACTGCTACTTTGTATTCCTCTTCTTTCCCCTCCTAATGAAGGCTATAACACGGAGCCAATGTCAGTATACTAAGTTTTATGAAGATGCACAAAAGAAAAACTCCAGTTCTGAGATGATGCTGCAACTTGCCAGCTGTCCGTGCAGCTGAATTCCACTGCCATCAGTAAACTGCAGATAAGTTTTAAAGCACATTATTGACATAAAAACACAGCTAATCATAATCCATACTCCCTTGACACAGAGACAGTTCCTCTTACTGTATTCTCACTCATTTAAGGTAGCTCACTAACAGCCTTAAAAAGCCCTAGGAAAATGCAGCTCTGCAACAAATTCACAGAATAGGAATGGAGAAAGCCATGCCATATTCAATACAGAGAAGCAGAAACCAGGAGAGAAAATAACCATTAGCAATGAAGGGAATAAACTGCACTCTGAAGAAAGCAATTAACAAGACAGTTGCTGACCTCCCAGCTAAAGAGGAAAGGAATTTGTAGGGGTGCACTGTCTAGCAGTTGTACAAAGGAAAAAAAGCAGCATCCTGATGGCAGGAGTCAGTCTGAGAAAAGCACACCAGAAATTAAGCAATCTGAAGCAGCGAGTCCAAATACAAGCACAGTAGCAGAAAAGGAAGAGTGGAGGTGATGTGAGTCAGTAGCATTTAAAAGGAGCAGTACAGAAAATGAGACAGAAGCAGATCACTAAGACTAAAGAAAGAGCCATTTTTCAACCAAAATGAAATTCGTAAAGAAAGATGCTTTTATCATTAGAGAGGCATGAGAAATGCAATGGAATATGTGGTTACTACAAACAGAGCACAGCAGCAATTGTAGCCAACTTGTCAATAGCTGGAGAAAGAAACAGAGAAGAGTGCAATAAAGTGTAAAAAAAAGTTTTTCATAGATAACTTGTAATAGTTTCCACTACCTAATGACCGTGTCAAGTGAAAAGAGACTCTAAGGGGACAAGATAACTTCTTTTTAAAGTAATATTACTTTAAAAAAAAAAACTTCTTCAGGTAATGGAAGAAATTCCCATTCACGTTGTACATACTCCCTGAATCTTAAAAAGGTGACCATTCCTCTATATTCTCCCTACACCCAAAGACTTCAGATGAACTTGGACCACAATGATCTCTGAAAAACAATTCCCAAGCTTCAAAAGCTGGTATCTGCCCTACACGCTCTCTGTGTTAGTTGATGTTGTCTTTAAGCCTCTGCTGGCAACCCCCCTGCTCTGTACTACTTACCTTTCTCAGTTTAATATTTAAAAAAAAAAACACTATATTAAAAAAAATTAAGGAACATAACCACAAATTCATGAATACAGCAACTTTGAAAAGAATTGAAACATTGATTAGCTGCAGGAAAGGTCAATTTAAGGCAGATATCACTGTTTTTCCAAACGGCTTAAGAGATGGAAGCATTCTTCCATAGTATTTACTCACTTGATGCATTTGTGTCTGTTTTGACTTTCTTCCTTCCTTGACTTTGCGGCTTCTTCTTCTTTTGTTTTGCCTCTCTTTCTTTTTCATCATCACTGAAGTCCAAGGCCTGGTTAAAAAAAGTAAAACAAAGGTATATAAAAAAATGCAGATAATTTCAGACATACAAATAAATAATTATTTAGAAAATACTCCATTCTGCAGTCAGCTGAGAAGAATATTGCCACTGCCCTTTCATTTTCTGCATTCAAAGAGCCATCGTATTCAGCTGTCTTCTCAACACAATCAAACTCAGCACTCTACAAATTCTCAGAAGGCAGTCACACAATTTATAGCTATACTTTGCAATTTTCTTAAAGAACAGCAACAGTCATTCACTGAACACGTGTTATGATCTTGAACTTATTGATGGAAAAACAACATTAAAATTCAAACAATTTTTTCACATACGCCTTCTACAGCTTATTGCTGAAAGTGCAGTGAAGATTTTAGTAACATGCAGGTAATTTAACTGAAGTCTTCAAAAGATTCTATTTCACTCTTCAAAAGACGTTCCAGCAAGTAACAGATCTACATAGTTCTCACCAAAACTAAGGGGAAAAGGGCAGCAGCTTAGTGAAACTGAGGAAGCTGGCTAGTAATTATCACCAAAAAAAGCTTGCAAAAGTGTGCAAGTTCACCTAAGTGTGGAGTAGGTGAATTATGGATTCTTATTTTATGACAAGCAGTTATGACTCAGTTAAATTTAACTTCATTAAAACCTATACAAAAAAGATACAGATATATTGACTAATATTGTTCCTGTTAAACTTTCAAAAGCCACATTAATCCAAAAGAATTTTAAGATGAGAAGAATATCATCATTTACAACAGATTCAATCTCAGTGCAACTTTATTCCTTTTATGTCAGAGTTTACTTCCTCTAGAAGGACAAAGTCAATCATGGCAGGAAAGAACTGTGTCAGTAACTAAAGAGCTCCTTTCTGTGACTTAAGGGTTAGGGCTTGCACCCCTTGTTCCCCCTAATTCTGAAAGGGAAGAATAAGCAGCAAAATCATGCATATTTTAGTACATTCAGAGCACACATCAAAAATTGCACTGATACAGTGGTGAAAAGGAAATTTAAAAACAACAATTCTTCACATCATACTAGAAAAAAAAGCCAACATTCTGGGATGTCCTGTGATGATCTATCATATCTTCAAACATTACAAAAGCTTGAAAGGCTTGAGCCACATCTCTCCTTCAAGCCAGAAAATCTGGCCTGAGATACTGACTACAAATGCAGCATTGGTTACAATACTGAGAAAAAAATCCCACCCAAAAAAAACTAACAGAAAAATCCTTTCCTACTTAAGAGTTAAGAAGCTCATACCAAACCATTCAAGATTTCATATATTTCAGAAAAATCAGCTAGGCAGACCTTTTCACATTGCTACTCAAGACAACTAAGAATTCTAGCTATTCTGAAAACAGCAGTCTGAAAGTAGAAACTGCAGGGTAGGATGGTACAAGCTTAGAGCTTCCCATGAAGACACAGCAGTAAGTTCCTATTAAAGAAAACAGTAGTCATGAGAAGTATAGTTTTAGTGGAGTTAAGGAGCGCTGGATAGAAAGCCTGAGCGTCACTGAAATAAACTTCAAGAGATTCCACAGTAAGTGATGCCATACAATGGTCATGAAAAACTCTCACTTGTATGGAAGAAGCTCAGACCTCATGAAGCTAGCATTTTATAGTAAGAAACAGTAAGTAATGGCTCCTCATCAAGGAGCCATTCAAGTAATGCAACAGAAGAGGTGTTAAATGAAGAAATCAACATCCAATACCGCAAAGCATTAGGAAACCTTTAACTACAGACAATTGTTTATGTTAGGGCTAAAGATAAAGCTGCCGTAAAAACAGCAAGTATGAGATGCCCCTAGCAGAAAAAAAATATTAGGCTATATAGATGCATTGCTTCATAAAGGTGGTCATTCAGACTGACAAACATACTCCTGAAGAACTGGTGGAACTGAAAATAAACATACATATATTCTCAATTGCAAAAAGCAAGTTAAAGATGACAAGATCTTTCTACAGCAATTGGGGGGCCATCTCTCATAAAAGCAGACTCACTTCACAATGAAGAAAAAAACCAAGCTGCTAATTACTCTGCACAGAAAATTGCCTGTGTATTTTCTGCAATCAAAAACAATAAACAAAAAATAATAAGTTACCTCAGGTGGTGGTTCTTGGTCATTCTTCCAAGATGCATCTGACCCTTTTTCCCTAAAAGAAAAAAAACAGCATTTTATTTGTAATGAAAGATTAACTCAAGTGTTAACTTAGAACTTCACTACATACACCACTTGAAAAACCTTCCTCTTTTGAGTGGATTGAACATATTACACAGCTAATATTAACCTTTGACTAAGGTCCTCATACCATGTTTCTTAAAATGTAAATGGCTTTGTTGAATTGGGATAGTTCACTGCAACTTTGTTATGCTAGCTAAAGTCACAAGATTTCTTGCTCTTCCCTTTTACCTCTTGTGCCTTCAGACCACATCTCCAGTTCAAAAGGACACCAAATGCGTCTAGAAGAACACAGACTTAAAGTGTATCTATAAAAGTGATTTTGGAATAAAACTCTATTCAACAATTCTATTGTGACAGCATTAAGTAGACAAGTAAATTCCATCTATTTTGTTGTAAATATGAAATTAGAAAGCTAAAGAAAAGACATTTACAGAATAAAGAATTTTCTTGCCCAACAACCACCAAAACAAATTTTGTAGTAGTAGTAGATCAATAGCAACTTTGTGAGACAAGTTTAAATTATCCTGTTCAAGTCTGTAGAATACACTCCTCCCAGACTTAATATACTTTGGTCTGAAACATTAAGACAATCCTTATTTATGCAAAGTATATAAAAATCATGAAATGGTAAACATTATTACTTGCAAAAGTAATGTTATCAGCACTCTAATTGCCAAGTGTTGTTACATACTCAACAAGGTAGAAACAATCAAGCAGCAATATCAAACTACAGGGCAGCCAGCAACATCAGGCAGCCTTGGAGATACTTTGTGCCTCAACCCCTAAAACTAAAGCTCAGTCTTTATGCATCACTAGAAAACCATGAAAACAGCACTTTGATCATTATCAGTAAATCTGGGAATGCAAACTGTTTTAAAGTTCAATTAACAGAAATTGCTACAGGAAAGGAAGGACAATAAGAGATCTTTACATGATTAATTTCTCCTAGCTTGCAAAAAAAAGCACTCTACTTAGGCAATAAACACACTGCTTCTCATTAAACATAAAACTTCTTTGTTTCTCCCTCCTATCTTGTTATTTCAGGGTAATAAATGCCTTCCAGAAATACCAGAGCATGCATAAAACTCCAAAACCTGTGATCATTAGGCACTATGCAAGATTCAGTTTTTGACGTTAGTAATCCTAGACTGTCTGATGAACGGTTACACTTATCTCTAGTCTGCCGAATCATCCTTAACTATTTCAGCAAAATAAACATTTTTCATGCTTTGAGATATTTATTTAACTCTTGCAAATAACAGTAAATTTAAGAATATCTGACGTCAGGAATCTAAAGACCTGAAAGTCTAAAAGGTGGCTCAGAAAAATCATAGGAATACATGAGCCTGTTTAGAATTGTTCCATGTTTCAGGCAATACAGGCAAAAACGCAGAAACTATTTTTAGGAACATATTACTTTGCATTCAGGAAGTCTTATGCTGAATAATGACATTTCCATCCATTTTGCTGTGAAGTGTAAGCCTTATTCATATCAATGCAACGTTGTACAATGCAAGCAAATCGCAAGGCAGATTTCAAAATTGCTTCAAACATAGGGTGTATTTCAGATCTTAAACCCAATTACTTTCTTTTTCAAGGTACTACCACAGTTTTGAGTAGCATTTTTAAAACCTTATGCTCATCTGCAGAGTCAAAAAAACTAACAAAAAAACAGAAACCCAAGTCAACAAATTTGTAGTCCACTAAGGTCCGAAAGCCCTACTGTGTGGCACTGACTCTGACTGAAGCTCAATTTTCCTATTGTCTTTGTCATCTTGGTTTCCTTAGATAGATATTATAGTAGAGATAAGAAATGAAAATTGTTCATTTTCCACCTGATATGACCAACCCTACCTGCCCTGTGAAAAGGTAGCTCCAACAAAATGTACCAATTATGTCACAGAAGACTAAGAACCTTCCCTGGGAATAACCAGAAATTAAAGAAAAACAATAATCCAAAAGATACAATACTGCAGACTACAACAAACACTACTCATTTTTAATGCAAGGCAAAAAACAACGTCTGGCACACTGTCCAGTTGCCAATAAGATGTGAAAGTGCAAAAAATCTTAGCTAGTGTTCAATTTTGTACCACACATAAGAGTAAAGTTCTACTGAAAGGCAATCAGCTCCCAAAACTACTTGCAAAGCATGCAAACTAAAACACAAGTTACCCATTGCATATGCTGAGTATGTACTTCACTAATAGATGCAGAAAGCAGATGCCTGAAGTGTGTGCAGTTACTGTACTAAGCAACAAAGTCTAGCAGCACAAATCAAAGACCAGCTGGCATCCAAATGCTGAAGAAAACGCAAAGCAGCAGCACAGTGAGAAAATTATCTTGGTATTCACTAAAAAATCAAGTTTAAACACCTGTTGCTTCCAAAAGGGAAAAAATAAACAAAAGAAAAAAAGACTCCTGCAGATACTCAAGCTGCAACTAATGCAGACAACAAGCATTACTTTTCTCTTTTTATTTAATAAAAGGTCAGATGAGGAATAATACTAACAAAGACTAAGTCATGTGTGACAGATTTTCAAAGTAGAGATGTTTCAGGCAATTAACCAATAAATAATTAGTGTTCAGCAGTCCATTACTACACCTTATTTCTTAAAGCCTATATTTCACTCTTATCATTTGAATGGCAACAAGTCCTATTCTTACACAGAGTCAGTGGATATAAGAAGAGCAACTGACAACGTCTACCTGAACTTGTGCAAAGCATTTAATACTGCCCCACATGACGCCCTGGTCACCAAATCAGAGAAAAATGGATTTGATGAATGAACTGGATAAGGAATTGGTTGGACGGTTGCACTCAGTGTTGGAAGTCAATAACTGACTGTCCAACTAAAGACTGGTGATGAGTGGCATTCCTCAGGGATTGGTGTTACTTAACACCTTTGAAGGCAACATGCACAGAGGGACTGAGCACACCCTCCACAAGTTTGCGGTGGCACTAAGCCAAGTGGTACAGTTGGCACAATAGAGGGAAGGGATGCTATCCAGAGGGATCTGGACTGGCTGGAGAGGTGGGCCCATGCCAATCTCATGAAGTTCAACAAGGCGAAGTGCAAGGTCCTGCACCTAGATAAGGGCAATCACAACCACAGATATAGGTTGGACACAGAATGGCTTGAGAGACCCCTTGACATGGCTGCAATGTGTGCTTGCTAGCTAAAGGTTAACTGTATCCTCCTGGGTTACATCAAGAGAAGTGTGACTAGCAGGTCAAGGGAAGCGATTCTGCCCCTCTGCTCCACACTTGTGAAACCACACCTGGAGTATTGCATCCAGTTCAGGAGCGCCCAAACACAAGCAGGACATGGAGATGTTAGATTGGATCTAAAGCAGGGCAACAAAGATGTAAGAGGGCTGGAACACCTCCCTTACTGGGACAGGCTGAGAGGGAGAGCTGGGGGTCTTCCGTCTAGGGAAGAGAAAGCTCTGAGGAGACATTATAGTGGCCTTCCAGTATCTGAAGAGACCTTACAAGAAAGCAGAGGAGGGACATTTTATATGGGCATATACCAAAAGGATGAGGGAAAATGGCTTTGAACTGGAAGAAAATGAATTTAGACTAAATATTAGGAAGAAATTTTTACTGCAAGGGTGGTGAGACACTGGAATGTGTTAGGCTGCCCAGCAAGTTGTGGGTGCCCCCTCCCTGGAAGTACTCAGGGCCAAGCCACAAGGGGCTATATACAACATGGTCTGGCACAAGGTGCCCCTGCCCATCACAGGGCCTGGAACTAAGCAATCTTAAAGGTCCCTTCCCAACCCAAACCACTGCATAATTCTATGTGCCTCAGACAGACAAATGCTATTGAAAAATTTCTGATCATCATCCCCCCCACAAATACCAATGAGTTGAAAGCAAGCCATTTCCATACAGAACTGTTCTTCATCTACTTAAGAATTTATTTTTTTTTTAAATAATTAAGTTTCAGTTCTGGCTTTGTAATTGAAAATAGTAAATACCAGCTTTTTCAAGATTCACACAAGGTTATAGTAAGGTATTAAGTCACATTAAGCTACTAGACTTTGTAACAAAAAAACACGTGAGTTCATCTTGCTAAATCCAGGTTTGAAACTATTTTTTGTTCTTCAAATACATTCTAATTCTGGTTATGGTGTTTATACAAGAAAATAATAAAAATTAAGTATTAAACTGAATCAAAAGCTATCAAACCTCAGTAACTGTAAAGCATTGGAAGCTTGCAGTTACTCTGTACTGTGCTGAAAAGCAGAACAGTACAACCCTGTTATTACAACGCAGTTGAGAATAACTAAAAGTGTGTCAAGCAAAGTCCTATAGTTTCTCACTCAAGCCTGAACTTTAATTTATAATTTTCAGCTATATTAAGAAATACACTACAAGCAGATCAGAAAAGAAGTCAGACTCACTGTTGTAGTTTCTCTGCAAATATGTACTGGGTGAAGTCTTCCACAGATGGAGCAAAGTACATGTTGTCTTGCACATTAATACCTCTTGCTTTAATATGTTCAGAGCTGTTGAACCTTAACACATAAAAGGGATGCTGAACAGGACCAAACACTTCAAATACCTGAAACACAAAATTTATTTAAATGACCATATTAGAAGCTCATCTCACTGTACAGAACTGCAAAGCTTTCAGACACTTTGTATTTAGGAATTCAGAGATGTTTTCAAATTGCAGCAAAGTTACCTTCATGTCATACCTTTATTACTACATTTGTTCGGCAATGTATTTCCCTAGATACTGTGAGTCATAACTTGAAAGTTTTTTTAATGTTTATTTCACCTTAGCCCACCCGAATATACTGCCTTCAATGTCAGCTTCCTTAACTCTAGTCATCTTTACCTTTATTAGTCCTCCAATTTTCTCTCTCCATTTTGCTTTCAAATCTGAACACCTGAATAATCTGATTATTTCTAAGTTTCTTTCTGCAAGATGTCATTATGTTAGTTCTCATGTCCATTCTGTCACTCCATAGAGATAATTTTGATTGATATTGCATTGAACACCTTCAATTTCATGCTAGATTTTTGTGTTCCTCTCAAAGCCAGCACAGACGTTATGGTAGTGTATTCCACACAATTGCTTTCTTTCTACAGAAAACATGCAAAATTCAAACCAATGCTGCTCTCTGCAAACATTCTTCATCACAGTTGCATAAAGCACCCATGGGCCTAAGACTACAACATCAGAGCACAGCTAAGCAAACATTTCCCATATTTCCTAAAACTCAAAAATTCTCCTGGCAATAAAAGAGCACAGCTTAATAATTAATAACATCTAGTATCCGAAAGCAACCACAAGCACATCCATCAAATGTGAGAAATTCAACACACTGTAATTCATATGGATAACAATTAATTCCATGAAATTAAAAAAAATGTAAATGATGCTAAAAATCTCAAGGAAAAATGGTGTATCAAGGAAACATTTCACTTGGATGACTTGGACAGTATTTGTTGAAACATAAAATAATACCTTTAAATTTAACACCAGAACAACAAGTTACTACACTTTACACACACACACCCACCTTTCCTGCTGCTTGTCGATCTTCTTTAAAAATTATGCTTTCCTCATTTATTGGAGGTAGGCCTCTCTGTGATTCAATTATTACTAAAATGGAAAACAAAATCAAATAAAACTAAGTTGCAACAGGAGTACGTAGTTAACTGCAGGGAAATAAACCACAGTTATTTACAAAGCAAATATATAGAATCATAGGATGGCCTGGGTTGAAAAGGATCACAACGATCACCCAGTTTCAACCCCCCTGCTATGTGCAGGGTCCAACCACTAGACCAGGCTGCCCAGAGTCACATCCAGCCTGGCCTTGAATGCCTCCAGGGATGGGGCATCCACAGCCTCCTTGGGCAACCTGTTCCAGTGTGACACCACCCTCTGTGTGAAAAACATCAGCACTTATCCTAGAAATTCTTGTCTACATGCTAAAATACAATCATTAAGTCCTTCACTTGTAATTAGTGACAAAATTTGCATCAGTTCACAGAACTACTGCTCTCTGTAGATGAAGTCAGGAGACCAGATATTTCAGACTTCCTTTTTGCACCTAGCACTTATGTGAACCATCTGTTTTCCTTAAGTTGTTTCTTAAATGAATGCACAGCAGGCTTTTTTTTTCCTTAAAGCATAGATACATGTAAGTGTTTTTCTGCCCTCTTAACATTCCAAAATAAATTATTCCAAGAAAAGTTGAATAGAGATAGCAATTTATCCTCCTAGTAACTGACAGAAAGCAGACAAGAACACAAAAGTTGCCTAGCAGACCAGTTAAAATAGCATTATTTATGTGAGCAGATACAGTTTGAAAACACTGCACTTTTGGGTCGTATAATAGATCCATACTACATTTGGGACAATTCATGATAAATGATGGTATGAGCAGCCAGAGTGTGCAAGCTGTTTCAGTACCTTGAAAAATGAAATATCTATGAGACTTAAACACTTAGAAAGAGACACAGAAGTACACTTTTCCTGTACTAGATAAAGAATTTGATACATAGGCTATGAATGTATTTCATTTTTCTATTTTCCAGACTCAAAGGGCTTATTCTTTACAGAAACTTCTAGAATCGTTTACTCTCACCTTTGTTTCCTGCTTATATCTACTGCAGCAAGCAACAGAAATATTCTGTCTTGACTTTCAGCAGGAATTAAACTTAAAGATGTCAAGAGATACAGCAGCATTAAACAAATCTGATTATGAACGTAATCTTTCCCACCCTAAAACAGAATGCTCAATTAAGCACTCTCGACGCCAATCAAAGTCATTCAAGCACTTAGTGTCAACATATAACTTCACCAAAAGCTAACAAAATTCTCTCTTCGAAGCTTACATAACAGAAGAAGTAAATGCTTCCCCAAGCTAAAACTCTTCAAGTTCTGCTGCAATTTAAACCTGCAGACATCTTGTGACATGCCGAGCAAGCCCAAAACAATGCTAGACACTTAATAGTTCACTGAATTTAGGCAGCGAGGGAAATACACAGTGAAAGAACTGAGTGCATTGCTTAATCCCCACTGGAAATATCCCTGAGCAACAGTCCAGCAACACCAACGCATAGAACAGTTTCAGAGGACCCTTTAAGATCACTAGTTCCCCCTACTTCCCCCCCACTGTGGGAAGGGACACCTCCCCCTAGACCAGGCTGTTCACAGTCCCATCCAACCTGGCCTTGAATACTCCCAAGGAGGAAACATCCTCAGCATCACTGGGCAACCTGTTCCAGTGTCTCACACCAACCCCACAGTAAAGAATTTCTTCCTAATATCTAGTTTAAGTCTTCCTCCAGTTCAAAGCCACCTCCCCTCATCCTGTTGCTATCTGTCCTTATAAGAAGTCTCTCCCTACCTTTCCTAACTATTGTTTCAGCAGAAAGCCATCTTCTTTACTATGAATAAGAAAGGACAAGTAGAAAAACAGAACAATCATTGAAGAAACCACCACCTTCAGCAAGCTTCTAGAGATTAATCCTGAACCAATGCAGCAGAAAATTGTTAAGGAATTGCTTGTATTACCCAGAGTCTTTTACGGTAAAAGGAATTTTAACAGCAAATGTCATTCAATTCATTTGTTTCCTACTCAACATAACTGCACTGTTTTTAAACTCACTTCATAAGCTTAAAAGTAATTTAAGCAGCACAAAGCACTTCAAATAAGTTTAACAAAAAATACAGTATAGAAGTTTTAACAATAACAACTTCCGCAAAACTTTTATTTCACATACCACATAAAGGCCATCAAACTAAAGGAGAATTCAACACAAGTGCTTTAGATCTGTTCCCATTCAGAAATCTGCTGCCCCTTTCCTGAATAAGGGCAGAGAATCAACAGAAAGGCTTAGCAGCACTGTGAAACAGAATGCAGCTGTACTGAAACTTTGGTGGAAGAGTTCACAAACAACTAATGTAAAGATACACAAAAAATATTAAAGAAAAAAAAACCTTTTAGTTCAACTTATCTTGCCTACCTAGCTGCTCAATGATACTGGAAACTGTCCCAAAAAGCTTCAGTTCAACATTATCAGGCAGAATTACAGTTAGATCTTCAACAGGAGGCAGTTCCTGAAAATAATAAAGTCACACATTCACCACTGAAATAGAGAAAGAGAACACATTTTAAACTATTAACCATGCTATGTACCTGAACTAGTGCAAAAAGTGTACATTTAATCACTGTTTCCCTGACAATTTAAAAATATATAAATTACTTCAGGTTGAGTCACTAGAAAAACATTTAAAAAGACACTACTTTTTACTTACATTGAGGGGCAACTCATCTTTTGTTCTAATGCACTGTGTTCTGTTATCCTTCTCATTTGGATGATCATCATCATCAGATACTACCGAAGGAGAAGATGAAGAGGATGATGTAGTTGATGAACTACCTGAATCTGTATCACTGAACAGAAAAAAAAGATGGAGTTAAAATATGGACTCCTATATTAAAATTACTAAAAACTGCTACATTACACCTTGTGCAGCACATTTTCTTTAATACATTTGTATATAAAAGAAATCTTTCCTGATCCTAACAAAGCCACTAGACAAGACCACAAAGAAGCTGAGAAGAGCGATGGTTTCAGCAGTTCAGAACAAGTGCTAAACACAGCTCAGCAAAAGTAGTTTCGAAAAATAACATACTAAGCTACCTACGTACCACAGCCAATCTTGCTATAGCTTCAAGCTGGTGTTAGCGTTCTGAGTCAAGAAAATACTAATTCCAAGGAATGCATCTTGCATTACGAAGAATTCATTTTCACAGATATAAGTAAGAATTCCATAAGCGTTACTTGTGTTGACATATTTCTTGCAGCAAAAGGCTACGTTATTCAGGAGCTTGCAGGCGAAACAAGCACTATGAAGGAATCAGTCCTGGCAACTTAAAACACCTCACAAATCTTAAACAGTGATACAAGCAAACGTTCACAAACCAGCACCGAGCCTTTATTATACTATCTGGCAGTTAACAACACAGAATTTCGAAAGAGCAATAAATAAAACACAGAAAGTGCTCTCTTCTAGATTCTTGATATCACATTGTTCCCCTCACAATCAAACTGATTGCTTTCAGCTATCTGTGGCTGTAATTCTAACAAAGAGGATAAAAAATAAGTCAACAAGTAAGTACACCACCACGAACAGATCCTCTGAAAAAGCCAACTAAGAACTTCTTCCCAGAAAAATCAAAATAGAAAGGCAAAATAACATTTGGCTATTAAAAAACAAGCTGTGGAGGGCTGAGGAAAAAGAAACAAAAACAAAGGAACTTTATGATGCTGTCAGCTATATGCGGTAGTTTAAAGATTCCAAAGAACTTTTAGAAATTACTGAAACAGATATTGGAAGCAAAACTATAGATGTCTGAGCCATGAACCAGGAAACTCTCCCTCCATCATTCATCATGTCTAACGAAAACTTGAAATGAGCCAATACAATGTTTGATTGTGGAAACTTTACAGCATTAGAGCATTACACTTTAGAGAAACTCGAGAGGAGACCTTTAAGACTTCCCAGAAACCACTGATGGTTTGAACGGGCATACACCAACCTGGCATTATCAAACCAAAACGGCACAGAAGGAAGACGCAGATCTCACTGAAGCTGGGAAGAGACGTGCAGGTTTCAGAGGCCCTTAAGTTAACTTTCATCAACTACACTGAATACCAAAACACTGATGAGCGTGTAAGGTAAGTGTTTTCGTAAGAACACACGGGTTGGGGGGGCAGAGCAAGTCCTAGCCCCGCAAAGCGCCCACCGGCCCCCCCACGCCGGCCCAAGCCCACCTCTCCGAGTCCGAAGCAGCGTGTTCGCCGGGAGCCTCCGTGGGCGGCGTGCAAGGGCGCGTTCCCTCAGCGAAGGGCGGCTGGTCCGGGCCGCCCTTTTCACTATCCGGGGGACCCGGAGAGTTCGCCGACCTCCGCTCCCCCTCCTCCACGCCCGGCGCCTCGCCGGCAGAGTTGGGCTCCACCGTGAGGGTCAGCAGCCGCTCCACCACCTCCTGCTGAGCCGCCATCACCGCGTCCCGCGTGGCTTCCGGCCGGTGACGGGCAGGGCGCATGCGCAGGAGGCGGGTGCTTCCCTCTCCTTGCAGCCTTTCAATTAAGAGCTTGTATAAAGTAATG